>NW_006400122.1:1260091-1261200 GCF_000299155.1 Elephantulus edwardii
CTGCTTTGGCTGGCTCCCCACAGGCTCGTGGGAAGCTCTCCTTGCCAGAAGGCAGGAGCGAGATGGTGGGAGTGCAGGAATCGTGGCAACCATTTGCAGTGGACTAATTTTCTGAGAATGTGTTTGACGTGCAGGTTTGCTCTATCCCTGGAGTGAAGCTAGCCAGCCTGGGCCTAGGGTTTGAATGAGGAGGCGGCCTTAAGCTCAAGGTAGCTGGGAAAGAAGTGGCCTTGTTGTTCATGGTTTTTCTTGCTCCCCCCAGGCTCTTGGGAAGCTCTCCTTGCCAGAAGGCAGGAGCGTGGTGGTGGAAGTGCAGGAATCGTGGCAAGCATTTGGAGTGGACTGCTTTCCCGGGAATGTGTTTGACGTGCAGGTTTCCTCCGTCCCTGGAGTGAGGGTAGCCAACCTGGGCCTAGGGTTTGATCTAGAAGGAGGCCTTAAGCTCAAGGCAGGTGGGAAAGAAGTGGCCATGTTGTTCCTTGTTTGGCTGGCTCCCCACAGGCTTGTGGGAAGCTCTCCTTGCCAGAAGGCAGGAGTGTGGTGGTGCGAGTGCAGTAAGGATGGCAAGCATTTTGAGTGGACTGCTTTTCCAGGAATGTGTTTGCAATGCAGTTTTGCTCTGTCCCTGTAGTGAGGCTAGCCAGCCTAGGCCTGGGGATGAACCAAGAGGCGGCCTTAAACCCAAGGCAGCTGGGAAAGAAGTGGCCATGTTGTTCCTCGTTTGGCTGGTTCCCCACAGGCTCCTGGGAAGCTCTGCTTGCCAGAAGGCAGGAGTGTGTTGGTGGGAATGCAGGATTTGCGGCAAGCATTTGGAATGGACAGCTTTTCCGGAAATGTGTTTGACGTGCAGGTTTGCTCTGTCCCTGGAGTGAGGATAGCCAGCCTGGGTGTAGGGTTTGAACCAGGAGGCGGGCTTAAGTCGAAGGCAGCTGGGAAAGAAGTGGCCATGTTGTTCCTCATTTGGCTGGCTCCCTGCAGGCTCATAGGAAGCTATCCTTGCCAGAAGGCAGGAGCGTGGTGGTGCGAGAGCAGGAATCGTAGCAAGAATTTGGAGTGGACTGCTTTTCGGGGAATGTGTTTGAAGTGCATGTTTGCTCTGTCCCTGGAGT
>NW_006400122.1:1261730-1262410 GCF_000299155.1 Elephantulus edwardii
TGGCCATATTGTTCCTGCTTTGGCTGGCTCCCCACAGGCTCGTGGGAAGCTCTCCTTGCCAGAA
The DNA here is from genome assembly GCF_000299155.1 of Elephantulus edwardii. NCBI lineage: Eukaryota > Metazoa > Chordata > Mammalia > Macroscelidea > Macroscelididae > Elephantulus > Elephantulus edwardii. The sequence continues at coordinate 1,261,795 of NW_006400122.1, forward strand.
GGCAGGAGCGAGATGGTGGGAGTGCAGGAATTGTGGCAACCATTTGCAGTGGACTGCTTTTATTTGAACGTGTTTGACGTGCAGGTATGCTCTGTCCGTGGAGTGAGGCTAGCCAGCCTGGGCCTAGGGTTTGAACGAGGAGGCGGCCTTAAGCTCAAGGCAGCTGGGAAAGAAGTGGCCTTGTTGTTCCTGGTTTTTCTTGCTCCCCCCAGGCTCGTGGGAAGCTCTCCTTTCCAGAAGGCAGGAACGAGATGGTGGGAGGGCAGGAATCATGGCAAGCATTTGGAGTGGACTGATTTTCCGAGAATGTGTTTGACGTGCAGGTTTGCTCTGTCCCTGGAGTGAGGCTAGCCAGCCTGGGCCTAGGGTTTGAACCGGAAGGCGGCCTTAAGCTCAAGGCAGGTGGGAAACAGTGGCCATGTTGTTCCTTGTTTGGTTGGATCCCCACAGGCTTGTGGGAAGCTCTCCTTGCCAGAAGGCAAGAGTGTGGTGGTGTGAGTGCAGTAACGATGGCAAGCATATTGAGTGGACTGCTTTTCCAGGAATGTGTTTGCAATGCAGTTTTGCTCTGTCCCTGTAGTGAGGCTAGCCAGCCTAGGCCTGGGGATGAACCAAG
>NW_006400122.1:1264256-1267896 GCF_000299155.1 Elephantulus edwardii
GGTGGAAGTGCATGAATCGTGGCAAGCATTTGGAATTGACTGCTTTTCCGGGAATGTGTTTGACGTGCAGGTTTCCTCCGTCCCTGGAGTGAGGGTAGCAAGCCTGGGCCTAGGGTTTGAAACAGGAGGTGGCCTTAAGCCCAAAGTAGCTTCAGAAGAAGTGGCCATATTGTTCCTGCTTTGGTTGGCTCCCCACAGGCTCGTGGGAAGCTCTCCTTGCCAGAAGGCAGGAGCGAGGTGGTGGGAGTGCAGGAATTGTGGCAACCATTTGCAGTGGACTGCTTTTCCGGGAACGTGTTTGACGTGCAGGTATGCTCTGTCCCTGCAGTGAGGCAAGCCAGCCTGGTCCTAGGGTTTGAACGAGGAGGCGGCCTTAAGCTCAAGGCAGCTGGGAAAGAAGTGGACTTGTTGTTCCTGGTTTTTCTTGCTCCCCCGGAGCTCGTGGGAAGCTCTCCTTTCCAGAAGGCAGGAACGAGATGGTGAGAGGGCAGGAATCGCAGCAACCATTTGGAGTGGACTGATTTTCCAAGAATGTGTTTTACGTGCAGGTTTGCTCTGTCCCTGGAGTGAGGCTAGCCAGCCTGGGCCTAGGGTTTGATCTAGAAGGCGGCCTTAAGCTCAAGGCAGGTGGGAAAGAAGTGGTCATGTTGTTCCTTGTTTGGCTGGCTCCCCACAGGCTTGTGGGAAGCTCTCCTTGCCAGAAGGCAGGAGTGTGGTGCTGCGAGTGCAGTAAGGATGGCAAGCATTTTGAGTGGACAGCTTTTCCAGGAATGTGTTTGCAATGCAATTTTGCTCTGTCCCTGTAGTGAGGCTAGCCAGCCTAGGCCTAGGGATGAACCAAGAGGCGGCCTTAAACCCAAGGCAGCTGGGAAAGAAGTGGCCATGTTGTTCCTGCTTTGGCTGGCTCCCCCCAGGCTCGTGAGAAGCTCTCCTTGCCAGAAGCAGGAGCGTGGTGGTGGAAGTGCAGGAATCGTGGCAAGCATTTGCAGTGGACCGCTATTCCATGAATGTGTTTGACGTGCAGGTTTGCTCTGTCCCTGGAGTGAGCCTAGCCCTCCTGGGTCTTGGGTTTGAACCAGGAGGCGGCCTTATGCCCAAGGTAGCTGGGGAAGAAGTGGCCATGTTGTTCCTGGTTTGGCAGGCTCCCCACAGGCTCATTCGAAGCTCTCCTTGCCAGAAGGCAGGAGTGTGGTGGTGGGAGTGCAGGCATCATCGCAAGAATTTGGAGTGGACTGGTTTTCTGGGAATGTGTTTGACGTGCAGGTATCCTCTGTCCATGGAGTGAGGCTAGCCAGCCTGTACCTAGGGTTTGAACCAGGAGGCAGCCTTAAGGCCAAGGCAGCTGGGAAAGAAGTGGCCACGTTGTTCCTCGTTTGGCTGGCTCCCCACAGGCTCCTGGGAAGCTCTGCTTGCCAGAAGGCAGGAGTGTGGTGGTGGGAATGCAGGATTTGCGGCAAGCATTTGGAATGGACAGCTTTTCCGGAAATGTGTTTGACGTGCAGGTTTGCTCTGTCTCTGGAGTGAGGCTAGCCAGCCTGGGCCTAGATGCTGAAGCAGGAGGCGGCCTTAAGCGAAGGCAGCTGGGAAAGAAGTGGCCATGTTGTTACCGGTTTTTCTGGCTCCCCCCAGGCTCGTGGGAAGCTCTCCTTGCCAGAAGGCAGGAGCGTGGTGGTGGGAGGGCAGGAATCGTGGCACGCCTTTGGAGTGGACTGCTTTTTGGGAAATGTGTTTGACGTGCAGGTTTACTCTGTCCCTGGAATGAGGCTAGCCAGTCCGGGCCTAGGGTTTGTACCAGGAGGCGGCCTTAAGCCCAAGGGAGCTGTGAAAGAAGTGGCCATGTTGTTACTGGTTTGGGTGGCTCTCCCTAGGCTCCTGGGAATCTCTCCTTGCCAGAAGTCAAGAGCATGGTGGTGGAAGTGCAGGAACTGTGGCATGCATTTGCAATGGACTGCTTTTCCGGGAATGTGTTTGACGTGCAGGTTTGCTCTGTCCCTGGAGTGAGGCTAGCGAGCCTAGGTCTAGGGTTTGAACCAGGAGGCGGCCTTAAGCCGAAGGCAGCTGGGAAAGAAGTGGCCATGTTGTTCCTCATTTGGCTGGCTCCCTGCAGGCTCATAGGAAGCTATCCTTTCCAGAAGGCAGGAGTGTGGTGGTGCGAGAGCAGGAATCGTAGCAAGAATTTGGAGTGGACTGCTTTTCGGGGAATGTGTTTGAAGTGCATGTTTGCTCTGTCCCTGGAGTAAGTCTAGCCATCCTGGCCATACGGTTTGAAGCAGGAGGTGACCTTAAGCTAAGGCAACTGGAAAAGAAGTGGCCATGTTGTTGCTGGTTTTTCAGGCTCCCCCCAGGCTCGTGGGAAGCTCTCCTGGCCAGAAGGCAGTAACGGGATGGTGGGAGTGCAGGAATTGTGGCAAACTTTTCGAGTGGACTGCTTTTCCGGGAATGTGTTTGCCATGCAGTTTTATACTGTCCCTGAAGTGAGGGTAGCCAACCTAGGCCTAGGGATGAACCAGAAGGCGGCCTTAAGCCCAAGGCAGCTGGGAAAAAAGTGGCCATGTTGTTGCTGGTTTGGGTGGCTCCCCCCAGGCTCATGGGAAGCTCTCCTTCCCAGAAGGCAGGAGCATAGTGGTGGAAGTGCAGGAATCGTGGCAAGCATTTGGATTGGACTGCTTTTCCGGGAATGTGTTTGACGTGCAGGTTTCCCCCGTCCCTGGAGTGAGGGTAGCAAGCCTGGGCCTAGGGTTTGAAACAGGAGGTGGCCTTAAGTCCAAAGTTGCTTCAGAAGAAGTGGCCATAATGTTCCTGCTTTGGCTGGCTCCCCACAGGCTCGTGGGAAGCTCTCCTTGCCAGAAGGCAGGAGCGTGGTGGTGGAAGTGCAGGAATCGTGGCAAGCATTTGCAGTGGACTGCTTTTCCGGGAATGTGATTGACGTGTAGATTTGATCTGTCCCTGGAGTGAGCCTAGCCCTCCTGGGTCTAGGGTTTGAACCAGGAGGCGGCCTTATATCCAAGGTAGCTGGGAAAGAAATGGCCATGTTTTCCTGGTTTGGCAGGCTCCCCGCAGGCTCTTTCGAAGCTCTCCTTGCCTGAAGGCTGGAGCATGGTGGTGGGAGTGCATTCCCTATCGCAAGAATTTGGAGTGGACTGCTTTTCCGGGAATGTGTTTGACGTGCATGTTTGCTCTGTCTCTGGAGTGAGGCTAGCCAGCCTGGGCTTAGAGGTTGAAGCAGGAGGCGGCATTAAGCTAAGGCAGCTGGGAAAGAAGTGGCCATGTTGTTACTGGTTTTTCTGGCTCCCCCCCAGGTTCGTGGGAATCTCTCATTGCCAGAAGGCGGGAGCGAGGTGGTGGGAGTGCAGGAATCATGGCACGCATTTGGAGTGGACTGCTTTTCGCAGAATGTGTTTGACGTGCAAGTTTGCCCTGTCCCTGGAGTGAGGCTAGCCAGTCCGGGTCTAGGATTTGAACCAGGAGGTGGCCTTAAGCCCAAGGCAGCTGGGAAAGAAGTGGCTATGTTGATGGAAGTGGCCATGTTGATGCTGGTATTGGGAGCTCCCCCCAGGTTCGTGGGAATCTCTCCTTGCCAGAAGTCAGGAGCGTGGTGGTGGATGTGCAGGACCAGTGGCAAGCATTTGCAATTTACTGC
>NW_006400122.1:1268617-1277377 GCF_000299155.1 Elephantulus edwardii
GCCAGAAGGCAGGAGCGGGGTGGTGGGAGTGCAGGAATTGTGGCAAACTTTTCGAGTGGACTGCTTTTCCGGGAATGTGTTTGACATGCAGGTTTGCTCTGTCCCTGGAGTAAGTCTAGCCATCCTGGGCCTAGGGTTTGAAGCAGGAGGTGACCTTAAGCTAAGGCAACTGGGAAAGAAGTGGCCATGATGTTCCTGGTTTGGCTTGCTCCCCACAGGCTCGTGAGAAGCTCTCCTTGCCAGAAGGCAGGAGCGTGGTGGTGGGAGTGCAGGAATCGTGGCAAGAATTTGGAGTGGACTGCTTTTCCGGAAATGTGTTTGTCATGCAGGTTTGTTCTGTCCCTGGTGTGAGGCTAGCCAGCCTGGGCCTAGGGTTTGAACCAGGAGGCGGTCTTAAGCCCAAGGCAGCTGGGAAAGAAGTGACCATTTTGTTCCTGGTTTGGCGGGCTCCTTGCAGGCTCCGGGGAAGCTCTCCATGTAAGAAGGCAGGAGTGTGGTGTTGGGAGTGCAGTAATAATGGCAAGCATTTGGAGTGGACTGCTTTTGCAGAAATGTGTTTGACGTGCAGGTTTGCTCAGTCCCTGGAGTGAGGCTAGCAAACCTGGGCCTAGGGTGTCAACCAGGAGGCGGCCTTAAGCCCAAGGTAGCTGGGAAAGAATTGTCCATGTTCTTCTTGTTTTTTCTGGCTCCCCGAGGCTCGTGTGAAGCACTCCTTGCCAGAAGGCAGGAGCGTGGTGGTGGGAGTGCAGGAATCGTGGCAAGCATTTGGAGTGGACTGCTTTTCCAAGAACGTGTTTGATGTGCCGGTTTGGTCTGTCGCTGAATTTAGACTAGCAATCCTGGGCCTAGGGTTTGAACAAGGAGGCGGCCTTAAGCCCAAGGCAGGTGGGAAAGAAGTGTCCATTTTGATGCTAGTTTGGGTGGCTCCCCGCAGGCTCATGGGAAGCTCTCCTTGCCAGAATGCAGGAGCTTGGTGCTGGGAGTGCAGGAATCATGGCAAGAATTTGGAGTGGGCTGCTTATCCGGGAATGTGTTTGAAATGCACTATTGCTCTGTCCCTGGAGTGAGGATAGCTATGCCTAGGCCTAGGGATGAACCAGGCGGTGGGCCTTAAGCCCAAGGAAGCTGGGAAGATGTGTTCATGTTGTTCCTGGTTTTTCAGGATCCCCCCAGGTTCGTGGGAAGCTCTCCTTGCCAGAAGGCAGGAGCGTGGTGATGGAAGTGCAGGAATCGTGGCAAGCATTTGCAATGGACTGCTTTTCCGCGAATGTGTTTGACGTCCATATTCGCTCTGTCCCTGGAGTGTGGCTAGCCAACCTGGGCCTAGGGTTTGAACCAGGAGGCGACCTTAAGCCCAGTGCAGGTGGGAAAGAAGTGGCCATGTTGTTCCTGGTTTGGCTGGCTCCCCACAGGCTCGTGGGTTGCTCTCCTTGCCAGAAGGCAGGAGCGTGGTTGTGGAAGTGCATGAATTGTGGCAAGCAGTTGGAATGGACTGTTTTTCCGGGAATGTGTTTGACGTGCAGATTTGCTCTGTTCCTGGAGTGAGGCTTGCCAGCCTGGGCCTAGAATGTGAACTAGGAGGCGGCCATAAGCCCAAGTCAGCTGGGTAAGAAGTAGCCATGTTGTTCCTGGTTTGGCTTGCTCCTGGCAGGCTCCTGGGAAGCTGTCCTTGCCAGAAGGCTAGAGTGTGGCTGTGGGAGTGCAGGAATCGTGGCACGCATTTGGAGTATTCTGCTTTTCCGGAAATGTGTTTGACGTGCATGTATGCTCTGTCCCTGGAGTGAGGGTACCCCACCCTGTGCCTAGGGTTTGAACCAGGATGCGGCCTTAAATCCAAGGAAGCTTGGAAAGGATTGGCCATGTTGGTCCTGGTTTTTCTGGATCCCCCCGACTCGTGGGAAGTTCTCCTTGCCAGAATGCAGGAGCATGGTGGTGGAAGTGCAGGAATCGTGGCAAGCATTTGGAGTGTACTGCTTTTCCAGAAATGTGTTTGACGTGCAGATTTGCACAGTCTCTTGAGTGAGGCTAGCTAGCCTGCGCCTATGGTTTGAACCAGGAGGTGGCCTTAAGCCCATGGCAGCTGGGAAAGAAGTGGCCATGTTTTTCCTGGTTTGGCTGTTTCCCTGCAGGCTCGTGGGAAGCTCTCCATGCTACACGGAAGGAGAGTGGTCTTGGGAGTGCAGAAATCCTGGCAAGCATTAGGAGTGGACTGCTTTTCCATTAATGTGTTTGGCATGCATGTTTGTTCTGTCCCTGGAGTGAGGCTAGCCAGCGTGGGCCTAGGGTTTGATGCAGGAAGCGGCCTTAAGCTATGGCAGTTGGGAAAATACGTGGCCATGTTGATGCTGGTTTGGGTGGCTCCCCCCTAGATCGTGGGTAGCTCTCCTTGCCAGAAGGCAGGAGCGTGGTGGTGGGAGTGCAGGAATCCTGGCAAGCATTTGGATTGGACTGCTTTTCCGGGAATGTGTTAGACGTGCAGGTTTGCTGTGTCCCTGAAGTGAGGCTAGCCAGCCTGGGCCTATGGTTTGAACCAGGAGGAAACCTTAAGCCCAAGGCAGCTGGGAAACAAGTGGCCATGTTGTTGCTGGTTTTTCTTGCAACCCGCAGGCTGGTGGGAATCTCTCCTTGCCAGAAGGCAGGAGCATGGTGGTGGGAGTGCAGGAATCGTGACAAGAATTTGGAGTGCACTGCTTTTCCGGAAATGTGTTTGACGTGCATGTTTGCTCTGTCCCTGGAGTGAGGCTAGGCAATCTGGGCCTAGGTTTTGAACCAGGAGGTGGCCTTAAGCCCAAGGCAGCTGGGAAAGAAGTGACCATGTTGATGGTGGTTTGGGTGGCTCCCCCCAGCCTCGTGGGAAGCTCTCCTTGCCAGAAGGCAGGAGCATGGTGGTGGGAGTGCAGGAATTGTGGGAAGTATTTGGAGTGTACTGCTTTTCCAAGAACGTGTTTGACGTGCCGGTTTGGTCTGTCGCTGAGTTTAGGCTAGCAAGCCTAGGTCTAGGGTTTGAACAAGGAGGCGGCCTTCAGCCCAATGCAGCTGTGAAAGAAGTGTCCATTTTGATGCTAGTTTGGGTGGCTCCCCCCAGGCTCGTGGGAAGCTCTCCTTGCCAGAAGGCAGGAGCATTGCGGTGGGAGTTCAGGAATCGTGGCAAGCATTTGGAGTGCACTGCTTTTTGGGAAATGTGCTTGACGTGCAGGTTTGCTCTGTCCCTGGAGAAAGGGTTGCCAGCCTGCACCAAGGGTTTGAACCAGGAGTCGGCCTTAAGCCCAAGGCACCTGGAAAAGAAGTGGTCATGTTGTTCCTGGTTTGGCTGCCTCCCGGAAGGCTCGTGGGAAGCTCTCCTTGCCAGAAGGCAGGAGCATGGAGGTCGGAGTGCATGAACCGTGGCAAGCATTTGGAATGGATTACTTGTCCGGAAATGTGTTTGACGTGCAGGTTTGCACAGTCCCTGGAGTGAGGCTAGCCAGCCTGGGCCTAGGGTTTGATCCAGGACGCGGCCTTAAGCCCAAGGCAGCTGGAAAAGAAGTGACCATTTTGTTCTTGGTTTTGCGGGCTCCTTCCAGGCTCCGGGGAAGCTCTCCATGACAGAAGGCAGGAGCATGGTCTTGGGAGTACAGGAATCCTGGCAAGCATTAGGAGTGCACTGCTTTTCCAGGAATGTGTTTGACATGCTGGTTTGCTCTCTCCCTGGAGTAAGGCTAGCCAGCCTATGCCTAGGGATGAACCATGAGGCAGACTTAAGCCCAAGGCAGCTGGAAAAGAAGTCGCCATGTTGTTACTGGTTTTTCTGGATCCCCCCAGGCTCATGGGTAGCTCTCCTTGCCAGAAGACAGGAGCGTGGTGGTGGAAGTGCAGGAACCATTCAAGCATTTGCAGTGGACTGCTATTCCGGGAATGTGTTTGACGAGCAAGTTTGCTCTATCCCTGGAGTGAGGCTAGGCAGCCTGTCCCTAGGGTTTGAACCAGGAGGTGGCCTTGAGCCCAAGGCAGCTTGGAAAGAAGTGGCCATATTGTTCCTGGTTTGGCTGGCTCCCCAGAGGCTCGTGGGAATCTCTCCATGCAAGAAGGCAGGAGTGTGGTGGTATGAGTGCATTAATCATGGCAAGCATTTGGAGAGGACTGCTTTTCCCAGAAATGTGTTTGATGTGCAGGTTTGCTCAATCCCTGGAGTGAGGCTAGCAAGCCTGGGCCTACGGTGTCAACCAGGAGGCGGCCTTATGCCCAAGGCAGGTGGGGGAAAAGTGGCCATGTTGTTCCCGGTTTGGCTGGCTGCTGCCAGGCTCATGGGAAGCTCTCCTTGGCAGAAGGCAGGAGCGTGGTGGTGAGAGTGCAGGAATCCTGGCAAGCATTTGGATTGGACTGCTTTCCTGGGAATGTGTTTGACATGCAGGTTTGCTGTGTCCCTGATGTGAGGCTAGCCAGCCTGGGCCTATGGTTTGAACCAGGAGGCGGCCTTAAGCCCAAGGCAGCTGGAAAAGAATTCGCCATGTTGTTCCTGGTTTGGCTGGCTCCCCGCAGGCTCATAGGAAGCTCTCCTTGCCAGAAGGCATTAGAGTGGCGGTGGGAGAGCAGGAATCGTGGCAAGCATTTGGAGTGGACTGCTGTTCCGGGAATGTGTTTGACGTGCATGTTTGCTCTGTCCCTGGAGTGAGGCTAGCCACCCTATGCCTAGGGTTTGCACCAGGAGGCGGCCTTAAGCCCAAGGCAGCTGGGAAAGAAGTGGCCATTTTGTTCCTGATTTGGCTGGCTCCCCGCAGGCTCGTGGGAAGCTCTCCTTGCCAGAAGGCAGGATGGTCGTGGTGGGAGTGCGGTAATCGTGGCAAGCATTTGGAGTGGACCACTTTAGCGGGAGTATGTTTGACGTGCAGGTTTGTTCTGTCCCTGGAGTGAAGCTAGCCTGCCTGGGCCTATGGTTTGATCCAGGAGGAGGCCTTAAGCCCAAGGTAGCTGGGAATGAAGTGCCCATGTTGTTCCTGGTTTGACGGTCTCCTCCCATGTTCCGGGGAAGGTCTCCATGCCTTAAGCCCAAGGCAGCTGGGAAAGAAATGGCCATGTTGTTCCTGGTTTGGCTGGCTCTCCGGAGGCTCATGGGAAGCTCTCCTTGCCAGAAGGCAGGAGAGTGGCGGTCGGAGTGCAGGAATCGTGGCAAGCATTTGGAGTGGACTGCTTTTCCGGGAATGTGTTTGACTTGCAGGTTTGTTCTCTCCCTGGAGTGACCCTAGCCAGGCGGTGTCTAGGGTTTGAACCAGGATGCAGCCTTAAGCCCAATACAGCTGGGAAAGAAGTTGCCATGTTGTTCCTGATTTCCTGGCTCCCCGCAGGCTCTTAGGAAGCTCTCCTTGCCAGAAGGCAGGAGCATGGTGGTGGGAGTGCAGTAGTGGTTGCAAGCATTTGGAGTGGACTGCTTCTATGGGAAAGTGTTTGACGTGCAGGTTTGCTCTGTCCCTGGAGTGAAGCTAGCCAGCCAGGGACTATCCTTTGAACCAGGAGGCAGCCTTAAACTCAAGGCACCTGGGAATATGTGGCCATGTTGTGCCTGCTTTGGCTGGCTCCTCCCAGACTCGTGGGAATCTTTCCTTGCCAGAAGGCAGGAGCATGGTGGTGGGATTGCAGGAATCATGGCAAGCATTTGGAGTGGACTGCTTTTCTGGGAATGTGTTTGATGTGCAAGTTTGCTCTGTTCCTGGAGTGAGGCTAACCACCCTGGGCCTAGGTTTTGAAAAAGGAGGTGGCCTTAAGCCCAAGGCAGCGGGGTAAGAAGTGGCGATGTTGTTCCTGCTTAGGCTCCCTAATCCCAGGCTCGTGTGAAGCTCTCCTTTCCAGAAGGCAGGAGCGTGGTGGTGGGAGTGCAGGAATCATAACAAGCATTTGGAGTGGACTGTTTTTCTGGGAATGTGTTTGACGTGCAGGTTTGATCTGTCCCTGGGGTGAGGCTAGCCAGCCTGTGCCTAGGGTTTAAACCAGGAGGCGGCCTTTAGCACAAGGCAGCTGGGACAAAAGTGGCCATGTTGTTCCTGGTTTTTCTGGCTCCCCCCAGGCTCGTGGGAAGCTCTCCTTGCCAGAAGGCTGGAGCGTGGTGGTGGGAGTGCAGGAATCGTGGCAAGCAGTTGGAGTGGACTGATTTTCCGGCAATGTGTTTGACCTGCAGGTTTGCTGTGTCCCTGGAGTGAGGCTAGCCACCCTGCGCCGTTGGTTTGAACCAAGAGGCGGCATTAAGCACAAGGCAGCTGGGAAAGATGAGTCCATGTTGTGCCCGGTTTGGTTGGCTCCCCCCAGGGTCGTGAGAAGGTCTCCTTGCCAGAAGGCAGAAGCGTGGTGTTCGGATTGAAGGAATCGTGGCAAGCATTTGGAGTGGACTGCTTTTCCTGGAATGTGTTTGACATGCAGGATTGCTCTGTCCCTGGTGTGAGGCTATTCAGCCAGAGCGTAGGTTTTGAACAGGGAATCGGCCTTCCACTCAAGGCACATGGGAAAGAAGTGGCCATGTTGTGCTTGGTTTGACTGGCTCTTCCCAGATTCGGGGAAAGCTCTCCTTGCCAGAAGGCAGGAGCATGGTGGGAGTGCAGGGATCATGGCAAGTATTTGGAATGGACTACTTTTCCACTAATATGTTTGACGTGCAGATTTGCTCTGTCCCTGGAGTGAGGCTCGCCAGCCTGGGCCTAGGGTTTGAACCAGCAGGTGGCCTTAAGCTCAAGGCAGCTGGGAAAGAAGTGGCCATGTTGTTCCTGGTTTGGCTGGCTCCTGCAAGGCTCGGGGGAAGCTCTCCTTGCCAGAAGGCAGGAGTGTGGTGGTGGGAGTGCAGGAATCCTGGTAAGCATTTGGAGTGGACTGCTTTTCTGGGAATGTGTTTGACGTGCAGGTTTGCTCTGTGCATGGAGTGAGGCTAGCCAGCCTGGGCCTACGGTTTGAACCAGGATGCGGCCTAAAGCCCAAGATTGCTGGGAAAGAAGTTGCCATGTTGTGCCCGGTTTGGGTGGCTCCCCCCTGGGTCATGAGTAGGTCTCCTTGCCAGAAGGCAGGAGTGTGATGGTGGAAGTGCATGAATCGTGGCAAGCAGTTGGAGTGGACTGCTTTTCCGGGAATGTGTTTGATATGCAGGTTTGCTCTGTCCCTGGAGTGAGGTTAGGAAGCTTGGCCTAGGAATTGAACGAGGAGGCGACATTAAGCCCAAGGCAGCTGAGAAAGAAGTGGCCATGTTGTTCCTGGTTTGGCGGGCTCTTCCCAGGCTCATGGGAAGCTCTCCTTGCCAGAAGGTAGGAGCGTGGTAGTGGGAGTGCAGAAATCATGGCAAGCATTTGGAGTGGACTGTTTTTCCGGTGATGTGTTTGACGTGCAGGTATGCTCTGTCCCTGGAGTGAGGCTAGCCAGCCATCGCCTAGTGTTTGAACCCGGAGGCGGCCTTAAAGTCAAGGCACCTGATAATATGTGGCCATCTTGTGCCTGCTTTGGCTAGCTCCTCCCCGGCTCATGGGAAGATCTCCTTGCCAGAAGGCAGGAGCGTAGTGGTGGGATTACAGGAATCGTGGCTAGCATTTGGAGTGGACTGCTTGTCTGGAAATGTGTTTGACGTGCAGGTTTGCTCTGTCACTGGAGTGAGGCTAACAACCCTGGGCCTAGGGTTTGATCTAGGAGGCGGCCTTATGCCCTAGGTAGCTGGGAAAGAAGTGTCTGTCATGTTCCTGGTTTGGCTGGCTCCTCCCAGGCTCGTGGGAAACTCTCCGTTCCAGAAGGCAGGAGCGTGGTGGTGGGATTGCAGGAATCGTGGCTAGCATTTGAGTGGACTGCTTTTCCGGGAATGTGTTTGACGTGCAGGTTTGTTCTGTATCTGGAGTGAGGCTACCCAGCCTGTGCCTAGGGTTTGAACCAGGAGCCGGCCTTAAACTCAAGGCACCTGGGAATATGTGGTCATGTTGTACCTGCGTTGGCTGGCTTCACCCAGGTTCGTGGGAAGCTCTGCTTGCCAGAAGGCAGCAGTGTGGTGGTGGCAGTGCCGGAATCGTGGGAAGCATTTGGAGTGGATTGCTTTTCCGGGAATGTGTTTGACGTGCACGTTTGCTCTACCCCTGGAGTGAGGCTAACCAGTCTGGGTCCAGGGTTTCAACAAGGAGGCGGCCTTAAGCCCAAGGCAGCTGGGAAAGAAGAGGCGATGTTGTTCCTGGTTTGGCTCGCCCCTCCCAGGCTGGTGGGAAGCTCTTCTTGCCAGACGGCAGGAGCATGGTGGTGGGAGTGCGGGAATCCTGGTAAGCATTTGGAGTAGACTGCTTTTCTGGGAATGTGTTTGACGTGCAGGTTTGCTCTGTGCATGGAGTGAGGCTAGCCAGCTTGGGCCTCTGGTTTGAAACAGGAGGTGGTGTTAAGCCCAAGGCAGCTGGGAAAGAAGATTCCATGTTGTGGTCGGTTTGGCTGGCTCCCCGCAGGGTCGTGAGAAGGTCTCCTTGCCAGAAGGCAGGAGCGTGGTTTTGGGATTGCAGGAATCATGGTAAGCATTTGGAGTGGACTGCTTTTACGGGAATGTGTTTGGCATGCAGGTTTGCTCTGTCCATGGAGTGAGGCTAGCCATCCTGGGCCTAGGGTTTCAACCAGGATGCTGCCTTATGCTCAAGGCAGCTGGGAAAGGATTGGCCATTTTTTCCTGGTTTGGCTGGCACCTCCTAGGTTCGTCGAAAGCTCTCCTTGCCGGATGGCAGAAGCATGGTGGTTGGGGTGCAGAAATCATGGCAAGCATTTGGAGTGGACTGCTTTTCCGGGAATGTGTTT
>NW_006400122.1:1278417-1287142 GCF_000299155.1 Elephantulus edwardii
AAGAAGTGTCTGTCATGTTCCTGGTTTGGCTGGCTCCTCCCAGGCTCGTGGGACACTCTCCTTTCCAGAAGGCAGGAGCGTGGTGGTGGGATTGCAGGAATCGTGGCTAGCATTTGGAGTGGACTGCTTTTCCCGGAATGTGCTTGACGTGCACGTTTGCTCTGTCCCTGGAGTGAGGCTAACCAGCCTGGGCCTAGGGTTTGAACAAGGAGGCGGCCTTAAGCCCAAGGCAGCTGGGAAAGAAGTGGCGATGTTGTTTCTGGTTTGGCTCGCACCTCCCAGGCTGGTGGGGAACTCTCCTTGCCAGAAGGCAGTAGCGTGGTGGTGGGAGTGCAGGAATCCTGGTAAGCATTTGGAGTGGACTGCTTTTCTCGAAATGTGTTTGACGTGCAGGTTTGCTCTGTCCATGGAGTGAGGCTAGCCAGCTTGGGCCTATGGTTTGAACCAGGAGGCAGCGTTAAGACCAAGGCAGCTGGGAAAAAAGAGCCCTTGTTCTGCGTGGTTTGGCTGGCTCCACCCAAGGTCGTGAGAAGTTCTCCTTACCAGAAGGCAGGAGCGTGGTGTTGGGATTGCAGGAATCGTGGCAAGCATTTGGAGTGGACTGCTTTTCCGGGAATGTGTTTGACATGCAGGTTTGCTCTGTCACTGGAGTGAGGCTAGCAATCCTGGCCTAGGAATTGAACCAGGAGGTGACATTAAGCCCAAGGCAGCTGGAAAAGAAGTGGCCATGGTGTTCCTGGTTTGGCGGGCTCTTCCCAGCCTCATGGGAAGCTCTCCTTCCCAGAAGGCAGGAGCGTGGTGGTGGGAGTGCAGAAATCGTGGCAAGCATTTGGAGTGGACTGCTTTTCCAGTGATGTGTTTGACGTGCAGGTTTGCTCTGTCTCTGTTTTGAGCCTAGCCAGCCTGGGCCTAGGGTTTGAACAAGGAGGCCGCCTTTAGCCCAAGGCAGCTGGGAAAGGAGTGGCCATATTGTTCCTGGTTTGGCTGGCTCCTCCCAGTCTCGTGGGAAGCTCTCCTTGCCACAGGAAGGAGTGTGGTGTTGGGATTGCATGAATCGTGGCAAGCAGTTGGAGTGGACTGCTTTTCCAGCAATGGGTTTGACCTGTAGGTTTGCTCTGTCCGTGGAGTGAGGCTAGCCCTTCTGGCCCTAGGATTTCACCAGGAGTCGGCCTTACATTCAAGGCACTTGTGAAAGAAGTGGCCATGTTGTGCGTGGTTTGACTGGCTCCTACCAGATTCGTGGGAAGCTCTCCTTGCCAGAAGGCAGGAGCATGGTGGGAGTGTCGGGATGGTGGCAAGCATTTGGAGTGGACTGCTTTCCCGTTAATGTGTTTGACGTGCAGGTTTGCTCTGTCCCTGGAGCGAGGCTTGCCAGCCTGGGCCTAGAGTTTGAACCAGTAGGCGGATGTAAGCCCAAGGCAGCTGGGAAAGGAGTGGCCATGTTGTTCCTGGTTTCGCTGGCTCCTCCCAGGCTCGTGGGAATCTCTCCTTGCCAGAAGGCTGGAGCGGGGTTGTGGGAGTGCAGGAATCCTGGCAAGCAGTTGGAGTGGACTGCTTCTACGGGAAAGTGTTTTACTTGCAGGTTTGCTCTCTCCCTGTAGTAAGGCTAGGTAGCCAGGCCCTAGGGTTTGAACCAGGAGGCGGCCTTGAACTCAAGGCACCTGGGAACATGTGGCCATGTTGTGCCTGCTTTGGCTGGCTCCTCCCAGAGTCGTGGGAATATCTCCTTGCCAGAAGGCAGGAGCGTGGTGACGGGAGTGCAGGAATCATGGCAAGCGTTTGGAGTGGAGTGCTTTTCCGGGATTGTGATTCATGTGCAGGTTTCCTCTGTCACTGGAGTTAGGCTAGCCATCCTGGGCCTAGGGCTTGAAACAGGAGGCCGCCTTAAGCCCAAGGCAGATGGAAAATGAGTGGCCATGTTTTGACTGGTTTGGCTGACTCCCCCCAGAATGGTGAGAATGTCTCCTTGGCAGAAGGCAGGAGCATGGTGGTGGGAGTGCAGGAATGGTGGCAAGCATTTGGAGTGCACTGCTTTTCAAGGAATGTGTTTGACGTGCAGGTTTGCTCTGTCTCTGGATTGAGGCTAGCCAGCCTGGGCCTAGGGTTTGAAGAAGTAGGTGGCCTTTAGCCCAAGGCAGCTGCAAACGAAGTGGCCATGTTGTTCCTGGTTTGGATGGCTCCTCCCGGGCTCGTGGGAAGCTCTCCTTGCCTGTAGGTTGAAGCGTGGTACTGGGAGTGTAAGAATCGTGGCAAGCTGTTGGAGTGGACTGCTTCTACGGGAAAGGGTTTGACGTGCAGGTTTGCTCTGTCCCTCGAGTGAGGCTAGCCAGCCAGGGCCTAGGGTTTGAAGCAGGAGGTGGCCTTAAACTCAAGGCACTTGGGAATATGTGGCCATGTTGTGCCTGCTTTGGCTGTCTCCTCCTAGACTCGAGGGAAGCTCTCTTTGCCAGAAGGCAGGAGTGTGGTGGTGGGAGTGTAGGAATGGTGGCAAGCATTTGGAGTGGACTGCTTTTCCGGGAATGTGTTTGACGTTCAGGTTTGCTCTGTCTCTGCAGTGAGGCTAGCCATCCTGGGCCTAGGGTTTCAACCAGGATGCTGCCTTATGCTCAAGGCAGTTGGGAAAGGATTGGCCATTTTTTCCTGGTTTGGCTGGCACCTCCTAGGTTCGTGGAAAGCTCTCCTTGCCGGATGGCAGAAGCATGGTGGTTGGGGTGCAGAAATCATGGCAAGCATTTGGAGTGGACTGCTTTTCCGGGAATGTGTTTGACATGCAGGTTTGCTCTGTCCCTGGAGTGTCGCTATTCAGCCAGAGCGTAGGTTTTGAAACAGGAATCGGCCTTACACTCAAGGCACCTGGGAAAGAAGTGGCCATGTTGTGCTTGGTTTGACTGGCTCCTCCCAGATTCGTGGCAAGCTCTCGTTGCCAGAAGGCAGGAGCGTGGTGGGAGTGCAGGGACCGTGGAAAGCATTTGGAGTGGACTGCTTTCTTGTTAATGTGTTTGACGTGCAGGTTTGCTCTGTCGCTGGAGTGAAGTTAGCCAGCCTGGGCTAGGGTTTGAACCACAAGGCGGCCTTAAGCCCAAGGCAGCTGGGAAAGAAGTGACCATATTGTACCCGATTTGGCTGGCTCCCCCCAGGTTCGTGGGAATCTCTGCTTGCCAGAATTCAGGACCGTGGTCGCGGGAGTGCAGGAATCGTGGGAAGCATTTGGAGTGGACTGCTTTTACAGGAATGTGTTTGACGAGTAGGTTTGCTCTGTCCCTGGAGTGAGGCTAGCCACCCTGGGCCGATTGTTTGAACCAGGAGGCCGCCTTAACCCCATGGCAGCTGGGAAAGAAGTGGCCATGTTGTTCATGGTATTGCTGGCTCCTCCCAGGCTCGTGGGAAGCTCTGCTTGCCAGAAGGCAACAGTGTGGTCGGGGCAGTGCAGGAATCGTGGCAAGCATTCGGAATGGATTGCTTTTCTGGGAATGTGTTTGACGTGCTGGTTTGCTCTGTCCCTGGAGTGAAGCTCGGAAGCCTGGGCCTAGGGTTTGAACCAGCAGGTGGCCTTAAGCTCAAGGCAGCTGGCAAAGAAGTGGCCATGTTGTTCCTGGTTTGGCTGGCTCCTGTAAGGCTCGTGGGAAGCTCTCCTTGCCAGAAAGCAGGAGGTGGTGGTGGGAGCGCAGGAATCGAGGCAAGCATTTGGAGTGGACTGATTTTCTGGCACTGTGTTTGACCTGCAGGTTTGCTCTGTCCCTGGGGTGAGGCTAGCAAGCCTGGCGATAGAGTTTGTACTAGGAGGCGGCCTTAAGCCTAAGGCAGCTGGAAAAGGAGTGGCACTGTTGTTCCTCGTTTGGCTGGCTCCTCCCAGGCTCATGGGAAGCTCTCCTTGCCAGCAGGCTTGATCGTCGTGGTGGCAGTGCGGGAATGGTGGCAAGCAGTTGGAGTGGACTGCTTCTACAGGAACGTGTTTGATGTGCAGGTTTGCTCTGTCCCTGGAGTGAGGCTAGCCAGCCAGGGCCTAGGGTTGGAACCAGGAGGCGGCCTTAAAGTCAAGGCACCTGGGAATATGTGGCCATGTTGTGCCTGCTTTGGCTAGCTCCTCCCAGGCTCGTGGGAAGCTCTCCTTGCCAGAAGGCAGGAGCGTGGTGGTTTGATTGCAGGAATCGTGGCTAGCATTTGGAGTGGACTGCTTGTCTGGGAATGTGTTTGACGTGCAGGTTTGCTCTGTCGCTGGAGTGAGGCTAACCAGCCTGGGCCTAGGGTTTGATCTAGGAGGCGGCCTTATGCCCTTGGCAGCTGGGAAAGAAGTGTCTGTCATGTTCCTGGTTTGGCTGGCTCCTCCTTGGCTCGTAGGAAGCTCTCCTTGCCAAAAGGCAGGAGCGTGATAGTGGGAGTTTAGGATTCGTGGCAAGCATTTGGGGTGGACTGCTTTTCCAGGAACGTGTTTGACATACAGTTTTGCCCCGTTCCTGGAATGAGGCTAGCCAGCCTGGGCCTAGGGTTTGAACCAGGAGGCGGCCTTAAGCCCAAGGCAGTTGGGAAAGAAGTGGCCATGTTGTACCTGGTTTGGCTGGCTCCTCCCAGGCTCTTGGGAATCTGTCCTTGCCAGAAGGCAGGAGCGTGGTGTGGGAGTGCAGGAATCGTGGCAAGCATTTGGACAGGACTGCTCTTCCAGGAATGTGTTTGACGTGCAGGTTTGCTCTGTCCCTGCAGTGAGGCTATCCAGCCTGGGCCTATGGTTTGAACCAGGAGGCGGCCTTAAGACCAAGGCAGCAGGGAAAGAAGTGGCCATGTTGTTCCTGGTTTTTCTGGCTCCCTCCTGGCTCGTGGGAAGCTCTCCTTGCCAGAAGGCAGGAGCATGGTGGTGGGAGTGCAGAAATCGTGGCAAACATTTGAAGTGGCCTGCTTTTCCGGGAATGTGTTTGACATGTAGGTTTGCTCTGTCCCTGGAGTGAGGCTAGCCAGCCAGGGCCTAGGGTTTGAACCAGTAGGCGGCCTTAAACTCAAGGCACCTGGTAAAGAAATGGTCATGTTGTTCCTAGTTTGGCTGGCTCCTCCCAGACTCATGGGAAGCTCTCCTTGCCAGAAGGCAGGAGTGTGGTGGTGGGAGTGCCAGAATCGGGGCAAGCCTTTGGAGTGGACTGCTTTCCCTTTAATGTGTTTGACGTGCAGTTTTGCTCTGTCCCTGGAGTGAGGTTGCCAGGCTGGGCCTAGAGTTTGAACCAGGAGGCGGCCTTAAGCCCAAGTCAGATGGGAAAGATTTGGCCTTGTTTTGCCCCGTTTGGCTGGCTCCCCACAGGCTCGTGGGAAGCTCTCCTTGCCAGAATTCAGGAGCGTGTTCATGCAAGTGCAGCGATTGTGGCAAACATTTGGAGAGGACTGCTTTTCCAGGAATGTATTTGACGTGCATGTTTGCTCTGTCCCCGGAGTGGGGCTAGGGCCCTGCGCCGATGGTTTGAACCAGGAGGCGGCCTTAAGCCCAGGGCACCTGGGAAAGGAGTGGCCATGTTGTTCCTGGTTTGGCTGGCTCCTCCCAGGCTCGTGGGAACCTCTCCTTGCAAGAAGGCAGGAGCGTGGTGGTGGGAGTGCAGGAATGGTGGCAAGCATTTGGAGTGGGCTGCTTTTCCGGGAATGTGTTTGATGTTCAGGTTTGCTCTGTCTCTGGATTGAGGCAAGCCATCCTGGGCCTAGGGTTTGAACAAGTAGGTGGCCTTTAGCGCAAGGCAGCTGGGACAGAAGTGGCCATGTTGTTCCTGGTTTGAATGGCTCCTCCCAGGCTTGTGGGAAACGCCCCTTGCCAGAAAGCTAGAGGATGGTGGTTGTAGTTCAGGATTTGCGGCAAATAGTTGGAGTGGACTGCTTCTCCCGCAATGCGTTTCACGTGCAGGTTTGCTCTGTCCCTGGAGTCAGGCTAGCCAGCCAGGGCCTAGGGTTTGAACCAGTAGGCGGCCTTATACTTAAGGCACCTGGTAAAGAAGTGGCCATGTTGTGCCTGGTTGGGCTGGCTCCTCCCAGACTCGTGGGAAGCTCTCCTTGCCCGAAGGCTGAAGCATGGTGGTGGGAGTGCAGGAATCGTGGCAAGCATTTGGAGTGGACTGTTTTTCTGGGACTGTGTTTGACGTGCAGGTCTGCACTGTCCCTGGAGTGAGCCTAGCCAGCCTGCGCCTAGGGTTTGAACCAGGAGGTGGCTTAATCCAAAGGCAGCTTGCAAAGAAGTGGCCATGTTGTTCCTGTTTTTTCTGACTCCCTCCAGGCTCGTGGGGAGCTGTCCTTCCAGAAGGCAGAAGCATGGTTGTGGGAGTTTTGGATTCGTGGCAAGCATTTGGAGTGGACTGCTTTTCCCGGAACGCGTTTGACGTGCAGAATTGCTCTGTTCCTGGAATGAGGCTAGCCAGCCTGGGCCTAGGGTATGAACCAGGAGGCGGCCTTAAGCCCAAGGCAGCTCGGAAAGAAGTGGCCAAGTTTTTCTGATTTGGCTGTCTCCTCCCAGCCTCCTGGGAAGCTCTCCTTTCCAGAAGGCAGGAGCATGTTGGTGGGAGTGCAGGAATCATGGCAAGCATTTGGAGTGGGCTGCTTTTCTGGGAATATGTTTGACGTGCAGGTTTGCTCTGTTCCTGGAGTGAAGCTAGCCAGCCTGGGCCTAGGGTATGAACCAGGAGGCGGCCTTAAGCCCAAAGGGTCCTCGGGCCTGTGGCCCTTGGCCAGGTTCAAATTGTCTTCCTGTCAAACTTTCTTCTAGGTGGTATAGCACTGGTCTGTTTGTTGCTGTACAGATGTAACTCGTCGTTGCTGTGAGGCTGAAGCCTGTGACAGTTATGTGCCAATTGTCGTAATGGGCATCCATACTGGACAGTGTTTTCTGGAGCTTCCAGACTAAATCAATCCTGGAAGCAGGAGTGGCATCAACTTCCAAAATGGCTTGCTTCCAGAAACTCTATGTATGAACAGTGGTCAATCTGTTCTTTCATAGCATCACTATGAGTCTTCTACCACTCGACGGCATTAAACAACAACTACAACAACAACAGTCACTGTCCAGCTCTCCATTGCATAGCACATAATTTCAAAGACTATAGCTCTGATCAGGTGCACCTTAGTCTCCAGATTGACACTGTTGCTCTTCAGTACTCTGGAGAGGTCCCTGACAGCTGACATTCTCAATGCAATTCGTCTCTTGATTTCCTGGATACTGGTACTAAGAGTATTGACTGTGGAGCGAAGCAATCTCAAGCTTTTCACCATCCATACGGATGTTTTTTACTGCACTTTACTAAAAGAAAAAAAAAGCAGCTTTGATTTGATGTCACACCTTGGTCATAAGTTATAATACAAACTCCCATCAGATACTTAGCCAGGAGAGCCAGATGGGTGGATGATCTCGAGACTTTAGAGGAGCATTCTCAAAGTATGAACCTGAAGTAGTAGCACCAACATCATGCGGGGATTTGTTTGAGGTAGGAATTCTCTGCTCAAGATACACAGAACTGGAAACTCTGGGGTTGTGGGGAGCAGTCACTGTGTGCTAATAAACACTCCCAGGGACTGACACACACTCAGGAGAAGACCAGTGAGTATGGCCAGAAGGTCATCTTGATTGCATGTGATATCCCACAGATCTTGATGTGAAGGGAGACTTGAGATTTGATTTGTTTACTGAAAATGACACAGATGACTAGCTTCCTAAGCCTCGTTCATAGTCACGATGCAACACTAGTATGCTGTGATAGAATATGAGACATGAGTTTTCTTGGAACATCGAAGTACAATGATGTCTAAGTCCAGGTTTCTTTTCTAAAGATTGTGAGGTGAGATGTTATTAGATGGGCTTCACCACCACTGTGTATAATCCCACTGATGCCTTGTGACACTGGGACAGGAAGGATAAGTGAGGCAGACAGTCACTGATCCAAGAAAATGAAATGCATGCAAGTAGATCTCTTCTATGTAAGGTAGGTAAGTGAGGCTCTTCAACTACTGATGCCCATCCTACCTACAAGGCAACCTGGCAGCCTAGTCCATAGACAGCTGGACTGCTAACCCACAGCAGACACCGCTCTGACAGTTCAAATCGACTAGGAGGTCGAGAAAGAGGAGATCGCTCCTGTGTGCTTGACAGCCTCAGAAACCCAACGGAAAGTCAACTGCAGGTTGGTTCTGACTCTTCAGCAGTGAAAGCACAGATGTTATGGGGTGAAGAATTCTCAACTTCAGGAGATCTTTAGTATTCAGTGAGTCCACTTTAGGGATGGGAACATTAAAGGAGAGGACAGGCTCTAAGGAAAGCTGAATTACTTTTCTCCACAGTTTGGAAGTTTGTGTTTGCCTTTTCCAGGTTTTTCTGTGTTTCTCCTTAAAGCAGAGTAAATGTCAAAGAGCCTGAGAGTGAATCTTGATGCCATCATTTGTTAATGGTGCAATTATCTGAATTTCAGTTCCTCAGTTAGAACATCTATATGAACTTTGTAAGTAAACCAGTATTTAAAAAATAGAAAATGTGACAATACATTTTTAATATGCTTCTTTTTGGTTTCCTCTAATCTTAATGACAAATGTATAAAATAAGTATTTTCACCAAGTTTCTCCTTAGAGACTAGAATTTTGAAACTCCTCCTCATGGAAGCTTCATATATAACTTATTAGATGCAGGGCTGGTAAAAGGGAGATAGATGTGAAAGGAGGGGGTAGAAGTGGATGGGTATCCTGCTGGATGGCGAAGCAGGAAATAAGTGGGTAAAGACGC
>NW_006400122.1:1290975-1291617 GCF_000299155.1 Elephantulus edwardii
ATTGGCACAGGACAGAGCAGAGTTTAGGGCTGTTGTACATAGGGTTGCTATGAGTCGCAGGCGACTCGACGGCACATAACAACAACAACAACAATTCATATACTTTGTGCACATGGCCAGAAAGGACCAGTCTTTAGAGAAGGACATCATGCTCAGAAGGATGGAGGGGCAGTGCAGGAGAGAAAGACCTCCGAATGAGATGGATTCATACAATAACTGGGGCAATGAGTGTAGGTGTGTCAGAGTCAGAATGGGTCAGGAAAGGGAAGGCTTCCGAGCTGTCTCTATGGATCACAGATGACTCAATGACACAAAACAACAACATCATCACATTTTAGAAAGAATATAAAAATACCCGACAGATAAAAGAACCTCAGTAAATTGCCCTCGCCTTTAGTTTTGTTACTTTTCTGCTTCCTTTTTTCCTAAATTCCTAATGTCCTGAGGTAGCACCATGATCTAGAATTTGACCTGCTTACTCTCCCAAGTTCAGGCTGTTTTGAAGGAAATGGCAAAAAATAAGGCTCCAGGAATAAATGGTATACCAATTGACATATTTCAGCTAACAGATGCTGTCCTGGACGTGTTCACCAAATTGTGCCTAGAAATCTGGAGAACAACCAATCGGTCAACTGACTGGAA
>NW_006400122.1:1293276-1294771 GCF_000299155.1 Elephantulus edwardii
GGGACATCATGCTTTGTAGGGTGGAGGGACAGCACAGGAGGGGAAGGCCCTCTATGAGGTGGATTGATTCAGTGACTGGGGTAATTGGGATGGGTGTATTGGAGACAGTGCGATTGGCACAGGACAGAGCAGAGTTTAGGGCTGTTGTACTTAGGTTCGCTATGAGTCTCAAGCGACTTG
Organism: Elephantulus edwardii; assembly: GCF_000299155.1. NCBI lineage: Eukaryota > Metazoa > Chordata > Mammalia > Macroscelidea > Macroscelididae > Elephantulus > Elephantulus edwardii. The sequence continues at coordinate 1,293,457 of NW_006400122.1, forward strand.
ATGGCACATAACAACAACAACAACTCTTCCAAATTAGTTTCTAGAATTCTTTTCCCCTTCTTTCCTGATTAAATATATCGATATCTAAAAAGAAATAAAGATAATAATCCTCCGCTCCCCCATAAAACAGCAGTCAAGTCAAATGTCATTTTGTTTTGAAGAAATCAGGTATTATGGACTTCTTTTTAATGCTAAAAAACAAGGGTGTCACCTTGAAGACTTAGGTGCATCTAGGCCAATGTCATTGTTTGGTTTTTGTGAACTTTTCATTTTCTATCAGTCGATATGCATATAAAGTTGGACAAAGTGAATACAGAGACTGAAGGAGAATTGAAGCCTTTACATTTGGAGGTTGGTGAATAATACTGAATATCCCGTGGTCTGTCCAAAGGACAGACAAATCTGTTTTAGAGGAAGTGCAGATGGAATGTTTCTTAAATGTGAAGATGGTGAGCCTTTGGCTCACAGTCTCACCTATTTGAATAATTTATTCAGGAGAAAAACATCACCCGTGGTTGAGGGTCAGCAAGGGTTGCTATGTGGCAGAAGAGCATGCAGATAAATAACAGGAACACATGCAGACAGAGATGTGATAATATAGATAAGAGATGATAGATCTGTGGCTGTGCTATAGACAGAGATGGTAGAGCTATGGATAGATACGTTGTTACTGTCAGGTGCTGTCGAATCAGCTTGGGCTCATGGTGAGTTTGTACACAGTAGACTAAAACCCGGCATGATCTCTTGGCATCCTCATAATTTCCTCTGTGTATTATTGCTGTTGTTACTCTCAATCCATTTCTCTGAGGGTCGTGACCCTAGACTTTTCTAAGCATAATGCTCTTTTCCAAGGACTGGCCTTCGTTATGATAGTAAATTCCGTATGTGAAACAGTCTCACCACCCTTTTTGCTGAGAAGCACACTGGTGGCATTTCTTCCAGGGCAGATTTGTTTCTTTTGTTGGCAGTCCATGGTATAGTCAATACTCTTGGTCAACACCACAACCCAAAGACATCAGTTCTTCTTCAGTCTTCCTCATTCACTGCCCATATATTTACATAGATATGTACATGGCTATAGGTATATGAGACACACCATTAGACTAATGGTGCTCAGAGACATAGCTTTTTTTAATTATTATTAAATTTTATTAGTTTTAATGAACATTTACAGAGATTTTGGGTTTTCATTCATTCATTGTTGCACTGTTTTCTCTACCCTCCTCCCCAGTTCGTTCTTCTTCCCCCCCCTCGAATGTCTGTTTTAATTGTCCAATTGCCACAGTGCTTGTCAAAGCCAGTTCTTATTAATCTC
>NW_006400122.1:1297029-1297485 GCF_000299155.1 Elephantulus edwardii
AATAAACATGGGTGTGCATATATCTGCTTGGATGTCAGTTATGGTCTGTTGGAGGTATATTCCCAGTAGTGGAATTGCTGGGTCAAGCGGTACCTCTATTTGCAACTTATTGAGAAAGCGCCAAACCGCTTTCTACAGGGGTTGCACCATTTTACACTCCCACCAACAGTGAATCAGGGTTTCAGTTTCTCCACAGCCTCACCAGCATTTGTTGCTTGCTGTTCTGTTAAATTTTGCTATTCTAACTGGGGTGAGATGATATCTCATAGTTGTTTTAATTTGCATCTCTCGTAGGGCTAGGGATTTTGACCATTTCTTCATGTGCTTGTTAGCCATCTGAATGTCGTCTTCGGTGAAGTGCCTGTTCATGTCCTGTGCCCAATTTTCTATTGGATTATTTACCTTTATATTGTTGTGGTGCTCAAGTATTTCATAAATTCTGGATATAAGTCCCTT
>NW_006400122.1:1306044-1309240 GCF_000299155.1 Elephantulus edwardii
AGTTTTGTTAATGTTTGTTTTATGTATTTTGCTGGTCTTTGATTTGGTGCATAGATATTTATTCTTGTTATGTCCTCTTGTTCTATTGACCCTTTCAGCATTATGTAGTGATCTTCCTTGTTCTCTGTGATGGATTTTACATTGATATTTATTTTATCAGAAATTAGTATGGCTACTCCTGCTTTTTTCTGGTTGCCATTTGCTTCGTATATTTTCCCCCACCCTTTTATTCTTAACCTGTCTTTATCTTCATTTTTCAGGTGTGTCTCTTGTAGTCAACATATTGATGGATTTTGTTTTTTTATCCAATCTGCTACTCTCTTTCTCTTCAGCGGTGCATTTAAACAATTCACATTCAGTGTGACTATTGAGAGGCTAGGTTTTATTGCTATCATTGTGTTGAGTTCTTTTTGGTGTTGCTGCTAGTTGCTTTGGACCATGCAGCTTTCTGTGGTATGTCTGTAAGAAGGACATCTCTGAGTCTCTCCTGCAATGCTCGTCTTGTTTTTACAAACTCTCTTAGGTTTTGCTTTTCTGGGAATATCTTGATCTGTCCTTCATACTTGATGTATAATTTTGCTGGGTACAGTATTCTTGGTTGACAGTTGTGTTCTTTGAGTGTTTGATATATGTCCTTCCATTCTCTTCTTGCCTGCGTGGTTTCTGCTGAGAAATTGGCACTTAATCTTATCTGTTCTCCCTTATAGCTTACTCTTTGTTTCTCCCTTGAGGGTTGGGGTGATCACAAGGGCAGGTCCAACACTTGGGAGACCTTGCTCAAACCTCTGCTGTCTCAGTGTGCTCGCGACTGGGGTCCTTACTCAAATTCCTGCTGTCCATTTCCTACCCAGTGGTTTTCTCAGTGTTCCCTGCCTAGTGGCACTTACACAGGTGCCCTTACACAACAGCCCCTGCTCCAGCAGTGTCCTGGATCTGACAGGATCTGAAAAGTCAAGGTCAAATTCCCACCAACCCACTAGCCTCTCGCTGGTCTGCAGAGTTCACAGAAGCCAGCTGACTGGCTCATTTTGGGCAGTTGGTGTAGCCCAAGAGAGCTCGGCCAAATTCCCACCAGTGGGCACGCCCTTAGGTGCTCTCCCGGGTAATCAGCAATGCCCCAGAAAACACAGCCAATATCCTACCAGCCTTTCTCCTGCCAGGTTAGCTCCACAACAGCTTGGCTGATAGCTCTGGGTGATGGCTGGATCCGCGATTGTGCCCTGAGGTCACAGGGCTTTGGTGGGGGCTGAGATGCGTGGTTGTGGAGCTGCAAGGGGGGCGGGGGAAGAGGAGGAAAGCAAGGGACTAGGGGACCTAAGGAGCACAGGGCTTGGACACTACCACCAAGGGGTGGGGGTGGGGCTTGGGAGCTGCTGGGGGTTTATGCAGCAGCACCCTGTGTGTTGAGGGTCATACAGGTGCGGGCTGCAGGGGGGTTGCACAGTGGCGGGTAGTCTCCGCTCCTCTGGGGTCTCACGGTCTTCACTCCTCTGGAGTTCCACCGTGGGTGGCTGACTGTTGCTCTTCCCGGGTCTCTTCCTGGCCCATCTGGCGGCAGAGTAGTTCCGTTTGGCAGCGGAGTAGTTCCATCTGGCCGAGACATAGCTTCTTATACAAGTAAATCTAAACTTGTTAGCAGCCACTCAAACATTATCAAATAAACTAACCTCAATAGTTCAATGTCCAAGTTCAAACAAGGGTAAGCATCGACTTTCAACTGATCAAATGCTAACTTGTTTCACTTCCATGTTTCCCTGAAAAAAAAAAACACCTCTGCTCCTGTTACCCAATGGAGCATCTCCACCACTTTTGGCTTGGGTCACTGCCTGATTCATGAATCATTAACTACAGCTCAAATTAATTATTTTGTTTATCTGACTCAATTATTATCCCCTGGTAACAACTTCCCTTTTCAAAGAAAAGGAGCCTTGATGTTGTCATTATCATTTCATGAAAGAGGTTGGTGCTCCATGTGAACTTGACAGGCCAAACCTCCCAGGAAGTAATTGCTTTGTGCTTTCCAGTTCCCACATGTGCAGATTTAGCCACATAAGTCTCTAGTCCACAGCAGTAAAATGATGACTGAGCAGGGAGGCCCTTCTGGGACTTATATCTTTATTCAGTCATGCAAGGAACATTTGATGATTCCCAAGTATAATAGTTACATACTGTGTTGGTTCTAGGAGGTATAAGATGAATCAGATAGTCCATGAATTCAAGAAAGATCTCTGAGGAGGATGAAGAGTTAAGTTCTTCTCCTACTAATGGAAATGTGGATGGTTTGAGCTCACCTAGAAGTGCTTCAGAAGAAATTCCTAGTGATCTATGCATGGGGAGTTTATCCCTTCAAGATTGCTCAAATTTTAAATTTCCTAATTAACAACAATCTAATCCTACAGCCTCTAAAAGAAAAAAGAAGAAATTATAAAGATGAGAGCTCATTGGAGAGCATTATGCTGAGTAAACTAACTCAGTCCCACAAGGAAAAATATTGTATAAAACTGTTATTGCGGAATGATTATAAGGATCCTGGAGGGGTGGGAAAGGCTGGAAGCAGAGGGATGTGGATGTGCAGGGGGAAAGGTGTTTAATAATTTGGATGTACAATTTGTTGGGTGGGGTAGATGAGGAAAATTGAAAGAATTTGTTCAAATTTGTATTCAAATTTGTAAATTAACTAGTAGGGGAAAAAAGATGAGAGATGAAATCAGTGAGATAGAAAACAGAAAAAAAAACCCCACCTGAAACCATTAATAAGACCAGGAACTGGTTTTTCAAAAGTATCAATAAAATTGACAAACCACTGGCAAAATTAACAAAGGAGGGGCGCAGACAAGACACAGATAACTCGACTAAGAAATTATAGAGGTGACATCACAACAGAACCAGATGAAATTAAATTGATAATATCAGAATACAAAGAAAAACTATACTCTGATAAATTAAGAAACCTAGAGGAAATGGAAAAATTCCTTGAAATTCATGTCCTATTCAGACTGACTGATACTTCTCTAAATCTGAACATTCACATTGAGACAGACTAGGAAGAAGGATTGGCCATCCACTTCTGAAATAGCAGGTCTCTGAAAACCCTATGTACAACAGAACACACTTAGATAACAGAAACGGCAAAGGAGGTTGAGTTTTCAAGTATGGAAATACAAAGGAAGAGGAACAGTTGTAAGCAGACACTGGT
>NW_006400122.1:1312995-1313551 GCF_000299155.1 Elephantulus edwardii
CAGAGACAATGCGATTGGCACAGGACAGAGCGGAGTTTAGGGCTGTTGTACATAGGGTCGCTATGAGTCGCAGGCGACTCGACGGCATATAACAAAAACAACAACAACAACATTCAGATTGACAAAGATAGATATAGAATACTTTAACAGATCCCTCAAAAAAAGGAGAACTTGAACATATCATAAAAGACTTCCTCATAATAAAAGTCCTGGACCAGATGGCTTCACAGTGGAATTCTACCAAACATTCAGACAGGATCTATTTCCAATTCTACTTAAATTATTTCAAAAAATAGAAAAAAGAACACTCCCCGATTTATTCGATGAAGCGAGCATAACTTATTTTATGTTAAGATATTTCTGTTAAAAAAAAGATATTTCTGTTCATAATTTAATGCTCCAGCTAGCTATGAGATACCAGGAAGAATTTTCTTTTTTTTTCTTTTAAAAAAATTTCTTATTCATGCTTGTGTGAAAGTTAATTAAGCAAATACGTTTTCCATCCAATACTAGATAGATAGATAGATAGATAGATAGATAGATAGATAGATAGATA
>NW_006400122.1:1315416-1325650 GCF_000299155.1 Elephantulus edwardii
AATGCAGCATAGTATTCCATTGTGCGAATATACCACAGCTTCTCTAGCCATTCGTTTGTTGGTGGGCACTTAGGTTGTTTCCAACTCCTTGCTATATTCCCAGTAGTGGAATTGCTGGGTCAAATGGTATCTCTATTTGCAACTTTTTGAGAAAGCGCCATACTTCTTTCCACAGGAGTTGTACCATTTTATACTCCCACCAACAGTGAATCAGGGTTCCAGTTTCTCCACAACCTCCTATGCAGAACAGATCATCCGGGAAGCTGGCCTCTATGAGTAGGAATGTGGGGTCAAGATTGGTGGAAGATTTGTCAACAATCTGTGTTATGCAGAGGGTCAAGGACTGCAGCCTTCAATATGGATTGGGGCTCATTGTCAAGAAGACAAAGATTCTCACCACTGAGTCGATTGGCAGCATCAGGATGGATGGTGAAGAGATTGATATTGTTCACAGCTTTAGTTTGCTTGGCTCCACAGTCAACACTCTTGGCACCAGTAGCCAGGAAATTAAAAGGCATATTGCAATGGGAAAGTCTGCTATTAGGGACCTCTCCAAAGTACTGAAGAGCAATGGTGTCTCTCTGGAGACTAAGGTGCGTCTGATACAGGCCATGGTCTTTGCTATCACTTGTTATGCATCAGAGAGTTGGACAGTGACTAAGGAGAATAGAAGGAGAATTGATGCCTTTGAGCTGTAGTGCTGGAGAAGAGTATTGAGGGTACATGAACTGCTAAGAAAACAAACAGATTCATCCTGAAGAGGGTTAATCCAAGCTGCTCCTTGGAGGCAAGGATTCTGAGGCTCCGTCTAGCATACTTTGGACATGTTCAAAGGAGGGACCGGTCCTTGGAGAGGGACATCAAGCTTTGTAGGGTGGATGGGCAGCACAGGAGGGGACGGCCCTCAATGAGGTGGATTGATTCAGTGACTGGGGTAATTGGGACGGGTGCATCGGAGACAATGCGATTGGCACAGGACAGAGCAGAGTTTAGGTCTGTTGTACATAGGGTCACTATGAGTCTCAAGTGACTCGACGGCACATAACAACGACAACAACAACAACATATAAGGTGGGTTGATTTGGTAACTGAGGTAATCGGGATGGGTGTGTCGGAGACAGTGAGATTGGCATAGGATAGAGCAGAGTTTAGGGCTGTTGTATATAGGGTCGCTATGAGTCGCAAGCAACTCGAATGCAGATAACAACAACAACAACCACTATATATGTATTTGTTTCCTAGGGTTTGTGATGCTACTGCAGCTAAAGCACTTGATTACTAACAAGAAGGTCAATTGTTCAAATCCACCAGCAGTTCTTTGGGAGAAAGATGAGGCAGTGTGCTTCTGTGAAGACTTAGGACCTTGTAAACTCTTTGGGGCAGGTCTTTTCTGCCCCACATGGTCATTGTGAGTTCACTGATGGGTGTGGGTTTGGCTTGACACCAGCACTTTCCCCACTTCCTGCCTGGATGCCCCCTTTCCACTCATTCTTTTCTTGTCCATTCCTGCCTCCTGAGCTTTGTTTTGGGGAAAATGTTAGTCTTCAGGTCACTCTTTTGTTACCTCACACGGTCCATTATTCTGAGCAGTTTGTTCCTCACAGGTGTTGCTGTTCCCTTTCTAGGTTGGCCTGGTTTTTGGCTGGGAGGCGCAGTGCCAGACTTGGGCCCTCCAAGGACTACAACCCTGGAGGTTCCACCAGTCTCTATCAAACCAACAAATTTTACCTTTTTATGATTTTGAATTTTATTCTCTTTCTGTCTAGTTCTTCTGTGGCCTTGATCACAGGAGTTAGTAGTGGTTAGTAGTGACACCTGCTTCTGAAACAGAGTTTCCTACTACCTATTAGTTCTTGAGAGTAGTTATTTTCTGAATTCTCTAATTTTCTTCATTCTTCTTTACTCCATCTGAGAAGAGAGTAGAAGTTGCATCTTTGACAGTTTAAATCCACCACATGGCTCCTTGGGAGAAAACATGCCATTTCCCTCTGTGTGATTTACAGCTTTGGACACACGATGCAAAATCACTGAAAGTCAGTTCTGACTTGATGAAAATAGTCAAGTCCCCTCCTCGGTCCCTATCAAAGAAGATCTCTTTCTGCATGGAAATCCTTTCTTGACATTTTTTATTATGTTCTCACACAACAGGTACCATTTTGTGATTGACTCATTTCATTCAGCATAATGTCTTAGAGGTTCATGTGTTATCAGGTGTACCATGAATGCATTGCTATTTTTTTTAACGCTTAGTATCCCCCCTCTATGAAGCAAGAGGACTAGTATTACCAAAATAACAGAGTACTTGAAAAGATCCCAGGAGCTTTGCAAGGTCTGAGAGAAATGTTTGAAGCTAAGGCTCAATGTTTGACAGAAGCTGGCTAATTTCACCTGGGGAATGAGAACCCCTAGAAGTTGTCAGGTGTGTGGGGGGTGACATGAGCAGATTGAGCTAATTTTCCAGCTGAAATGTCTTGAGTGCTTACCACGTGCCAAGCTCTGCCTCAGTAACTGACCCCTTCATTTCATGTAGACGTCTTGAGCAAGAATTGTGGACACAAGGGAAGAGAAAGTCCGAGGTGAAAGGACCATTTAGAAGCAGGACTGATGGTATGTGGGAGGAGGGGTCATACTTGAGCCCAGAAGACACCCAGCATTGGACTAAGGGGGCCTTGTGCTGGGTTGGAGCACAACCCAGCAGGCAGAGGCAGAGGAGAGGAGTAGTATGTAGCTGGATCTTCAATCTGTCTTGTGTTTGCCCGCAGTCTGACCCCATGTTACTGCTGGGCGCGCTTTCTCCTTTCTGTCTGGACAGATCATCTCCCTAAAACCCATCAGAGAGGAGAGTGCCTGAGGACCATGACTTTGCCTTTTTCCTTGTTGTCAGTGAATTCAGAACTGGCAGTAGCCGCTGAGCTGCGGGGCACAAGTGAGTCCCATTCCCGTGGTGCCAAGACGCCCTCCTAAAAGGTGAAATTTCTTGCTTGAGGCATTTTATACAGTTGCACATCCCTGGTTTGCTGCAGCGTCTCATTCTCAGGTGTTCTAATTAAGAGGATGCATTTGGTGGTTCAAGGTCAAGGACATGCGCGTGCGCTGCTCTCCAGCAGAGGGCAGCGCCGAGCCGCTGGGCAAGGCAACCAAGGCAGGCGGGGGCCGGGCTACAGGAGCAATTCTCCATCTGGCGCTGACTTTTCCAGACCTGCCCCTGGAGCCCTGTGCCACGTGTGGGCTGCCAGGAAATGAGCAGGTGATTGAAATGAAATATTAAACACTCCCGCTCCGCGGAATGAAAATGAGTTTTCATTTTGCATATTATCAGTTGATGATACTTCCTTCCAGTTTAAAGACGGTTTTGTTCAAGTGCAGAAAGCCAGTAGAGCGCGTGGGTCGCAGCCCGCAGCAAAGGGTAGGGCTGGGCCTGGGCCTTGTAGAGAGTGCAATATCAGTGTTGAGCGTGCAGTGCAAAGCCAGCAAGACTGGAGAGCAAGAAGGCTTCGCAGCATCAGCCGCAAATGGAGGTGATGGGGGTGATGGGAGGCAGGCTGGCTAGCCCTTCCCATAAGCGGTAGATTCCTTTTCCGTCGTTCTGTGTGTTTCTGTTTGTAAGAAGCGGCTTGGAATATTTTACAAAGTTATTGCTCCTGCGTGCTGCATACTTGGGAGGGACTGGAGAACATTATGCTGAGTGAACTAACTCAGTCACATAAGGATAAATGTTGTATACAACCGTTATTGTAGAATGAGTATAAGGATCCAGGAGGGTGGGAGAGCCTGGAAGCAGAGGGATGTGGCTGTGCAAGGGGAACGGGGGATTAATCATTGGGTTGTGCAATTTGATGAGGGAGATGAGGGAAATTGAAAGAATTTGTTCAAATTTGTTTTTGAATTTTGTAAATAAACTAGTAGAAAAGTTTAAAAAAAAAGCGGCTTGTGTTTTCTTTCTGCCAGGGCTTATTATTATTAGGAGTCAATTCTGACCCATATTAGGGATTACTGGGTAGACTAGGGTTTTCATAGCTATAAATCTTTATGGAAGTAGACTGACCTTTTGGTGGTGGTGGTTGTTGTTAAGTGTCATCGAGTCGTAGACGACTCATAGCGACCCTATGAATAAAAGACCTTAACATTTGTATAATTTTGATAATTTCTCCAAGTTCATAGAGTTTCCAGATGCAAGCTATTTTGGAAGTGGATGCCACTCCTGCTTGCAAGCTTGTTTTAGTGGGGGAACTCTGCCAAACAGTGTCCACCATAAGTAACCATTCTTACATTTGACACATCAACGTCACAGTATTTAGCATCACAGCAACCACAAATTACCTCTGTACAGCAAATGGACAGACCAATGCTTTGCCACTTAGAAGAACGTTTGACTCAAAATAATTAAAGCCAGGCCTGAGTGCTGCAGATTAAAATTACCACCTTCGTCGTGGTAGCATATCTTTCTATCCACTAGGCCAACAGAGCTCTCTCATCGTTGTTAAGTGCTATTGAGTCATAGACGACTCATAGCGACCCTATGAATGAAAGACCTGAACACTTGTATAACTCTCATCATTTCTCCAAGTTCATAGAGTTTCCAAAGATAAGCTATTTTGGAAGTGGATGCCACTCCTGCTTCCAAGCTTATTTTAATCGAGGAGCTCCACCAAACACTGTCCACCATGGGTAATCATCATTGCATTTGACTCATCAGTGTCAGTGTTTAGCATCACAGCAACCATGAGTTAACTCTGTACAGAAAATAGACCAGTTAGCAGGCACATTCTTTAACCACTGTGCCACTAAGACTTCTTCCAGCATTCAGCAAGTGATGTGTATTTTTTCTAGCTCTGGTGGCTAAGTGGCAAAAAAGCTGTGCCGCAATCCCAAAGGCAAACATTTCAAATCTCCCAGCAGCTCCACAGGAGAAGGATAGGCAATCTCCTCCCATGCAATTAACTGCCTCTGAAAAGCCGCCAGAGGGTCATCTATGGGTTGGTTCTGACTACTGTACACAATAACAACAATAACAATGTGCTTTGTTTAAGAACCTGATTCTAATCCATCAGCTGCTCCAAAGGAGAAAGATGGACAATCTTTTCCCATGTAATTTACAGCCTCTGAAAACTCACTGCAAGGTCAGCTATGAGTAATTTCCAACTTGACAGCACATAAACTGTAACGTATTTTGTATACGGATAAATAGACAAGATAGATGATAGATAGATATAGATAGATAGATAGATAGATAGATAGATAGATAGATAGATAGATAGATAGATAGATGATAGATAGAGCAAGAGTGGAGGAGGAGGAGGAGGATGAGGAGGAGGGAGAGTGAGTTCCGGCCTATGAGCCTATATAGGTTTATACATATAGTTCTTAAGGTCAGCACTCTCATTTCCTTTTCTTTCTGTCTGTCGCTTTCTCTCTATCTCTTTTACCCTCTGGAGATAACTATGTAGAAATAAGCATATGTACTGAGTACTGCCAACTCTCACAAAGCTCTTGATGTGAATACCTATTTATAAAGAACACTTCATGAATTTACTTGTCCTTATTAGATAACACTGGACAGAATGTCAGGACTGTGTGAGATTTTACCTCTCTTCCACTACATTCCATTTGCTCATTTTGAATGCATTTGATGCATTTGGATACTCTGGTACTTGAATCCCCTCAACAGTACAAAACAGGTGGTTGTCCATTCCCTTCTATGGGTCTGTCCACTGTTGTGCGTGATGATTTTAGAAATCAGTTGTTTGGCTAAACTGAGTGCCCATTGCTCTTGTACTTATCTTCTGGAACACCCTACATTTGCACATGACCTTCTTCTCTAAGTTCTTCATTTCTGATAAGCATTCCCATTTTCCTCAAGAGTTTATCAATTACATGTTTTTCCATGTATATAGGCTTCAGCTCTAGATTATAATATATATGTGTGTATGTGAGTGTATTGGATGTAGTCAGTAAGCTCAAAATAGATACTATCCTTTGCCATTTTGATGGTTTTCATGGGTAAAATGCAGTGACATTAATGATGTTCAACATGCTGTACAACAACCACTACTGTTCATTTTCAAATGTTTCTGTCACCCTCAGCAGAATCTCAGTGTAACCCTAACAGATGGCCTACTCTTTCTCCTTCCCATGTGCCTCAGTGAATACTAATAAATTTGATCTTTATAAACCAAACTCAATCCATAGTCATAGAGTTAATTCTGACTCATCACAACCCAACAGAACACAGCAGAACTGCCTCATTGGGTAGGCAAGGCTGTAGATCTTTAAAGAAACAGGCTACATATTTCGTTAACACCGAGCAGAGCAGCCTAGTGATTAGACTCACCCATCTTGTATGGCCTTCTATGCAAAAGATCTGAATTTAAATCTCAGTCAATGCCCCTTCGGAGCACTGAGTTCCATTGTGCATGGTTTTGCTATGAGTCAGGATCTGACCTGACAAGCAGCTAAGAGCAAAAATGTAGTATTTAACTGAGCTTCATGGCTCTCTATACTTGAGTAATATTTCACAGTGTGTATGTACCACAACCTATTTATTCCTGTTTTGTTTGACCACCTCTTGATGGACATTGAGGTTGTTTCAAATCTTCAGTCATTTGAGTAATGAATGCTACTGTGAACATGGGTGTACAAATACGTATGTGTGTTTCTGCTTTAAATTTCATGTTTAGGAATCAAGTTACTGGCTTGTATGGTACCTGCACAATTAACTATTTAAAGACCTACTAATATTTTCCTCAATGGTAGCATGATCTTACAATTTCACCAGCAATGACTAAAGATTGCAATTTCTTTGCATTCTCATCAACACTTGATGCTTTCTGTTTTTCTGATCATAACCACCCTAATATCCTTCTTTCTTTCACCAGTGGTGTCAAACTGAATCTTATTGAGGTTTTGATTTATATTTCCTTAATGATTAAAAAAAGAGAAAGAGATCTAATGACCTAGTAAGTGAAGAGTTTCAGGGCCAACTCTGAGATTTTTGTGTCATCCTATATCCTGTAGCAACACTCCTATTTTTTATTCTGAGTGTTTTATGAATTATAGTTCCTTGTTTCCAAATTGCATACATAAATATATGAATTAGGATCCCACACATATTTTATAGTAGAGAAGGACAGAATTTAAGGCATAAAATTCCACTCTTCGGTCCCTAAAAATTCATGTTCTTTCTATGTACAAAATATATTCACCCTAATTCAAAAGTCTTAACTAATACCAGCAACAACACTAAAAGTTCATCTTCTGAGTAATCTAAATTAATGATGGGTAAGATATTAGTCGTGTTTTGTCTAGGGCAAAATTCTTTTCCATCTGTGAACTTGTGAAAACCCAGAATATAGATTATCTTCTTCTCCAATACAGTGGTGGAGCTGGCATGGATAGGCATTTCTATTCCAAATGAGAGAACTTTGGGGAAAGAAGAGGTTCACAACTATTTGAGAGAAAATATTTAGCTCTCAAAATTCGAAAATAATCCTCAGTTCTGAAGGCACCACAGTGTCATGCTCTCAGATCTTGGGCAGAGTTTCCTGGGCCATATATGTCAGCTTTCAGGCACTCTAAGACAACTCAGAATTAGGCAATCCCAATCCTCCTGGCCCTCCTGAGTGGTACCCCACACTCCTGGTTCTGTTCTCTTCGCCCATGACATGGCAGACCTATCTTCCTCAACTTTGAAGTTGTCCCCATTCTCTTTGCTTGTTTGAATGACAGTCTGTTGGAACTGGACATGTAAGTAAAGGGGCTACCTGACTCTGAAATCTAAGTTGACATCTTTTGAGGTCTAGGAAGTGATGGTTTCATCCTTTAAGATTTATGAGGCAATGGCTGCATCCTTGGAAATCTAGGAGATAGTGGCTCTACGCTTTGAAAGCAAAATGACAGTACTGTCCTTTCTGAGCAGTTCGGCCAGCTTTTTTGGGGTAGCACCCTTCCTGACATTCTACTCTTCTGCTACTTAAGCGGTCTCCAGGCTTTGTACCCACCAGTAATGCACTCTGTCAAGACAGACGAGTGCACATGAATTCTGAAAACAAGGACTCTTTGACTGGTGCTGATGCTTCCTGAGATGCCTTGTCTGAGAACTTGTTTTCTAAAAGTTAAAGCATTGAAAATCCTATAGATGATCATTTCTTCTTTGACAGGTGGATTCACCATGGGCTGGAATTGACTCAAAGAAAACCAACAGGAGCAAGAACCATGATGCTATGTATTTTTATAATACTGCACAGAATCTAATGCTTATATGCCTCTTCTCCATTTCATTTGATGCCATAGTAACCCTGTTAAATTTGGATTATTAATTCCTAATTATGGATAGGAAATCTGGGCACAAAAATGTTACAGAACCAGCTTACATTCCTGTTCTGGAAAAGGAAAAGATTTCTTAATAAAGTCTTGGCTGCCTTCACATCAATCAATATGTTTTCTTTGTCGTATTTCTTTCACTTCAAAAATTTCATTTTTTATGTTCTTCACTTTGAAAATTTAAAATAAAAAACTGTTAATTTTAAAAATCTTTGTTTTTTGCAATATAATTTATTGAAAGAATATGTGGTATTTTTTGTTTTGTTTATTGTTATTATTATTTTTAATTTTAATGAAAGTTTATAGAGACTTTGGATTTCCATTCATTCATTGCTGCACTTTTCTCCCTGCCCAACCTCCCCCCTTCCCAGTTTGCTCCTCTCTTTGAAAAGTAAAAGAAAAATTCTCTCATTGTTATACAATCCCTCCCCCAAGTCCATTCCACTATGCAGCCCTCATTTTGAAAATTAAAAGAACACTTCTTTCACTGTTATACAATCCCTCCTCCCAAGTCCATTCCACTATGCAGCCTTCATTCTGGACTCCCGTCATGAAAATAATACCTAATCATATATCCTTTTAAAACAATTCTTTCCTTCATCTGTTTCAACGCAATGTATATAAGTTATCCCATCTTTCTCCGTCTCTCTCCAGCCCTGATGTCAGTCCTGTTTTGCAACAGTGGCACGATGCACTATTTGTCCTTTTGTGACTGAGATATTTCACTCAGCATATTGTCCTCCAGAGTCACCCATTTTGTATAATATTTCATGAGTTCCTTGTTTTTCAATGCAGCGTAGTATTCCATTGTGTGAATATAATAAAGTTTCTCAATCCATTCGTTTGTTGCTGGACTCGTAGGTTGTTTACAACTCTTTACTATTATTAACAAGGCTGTGGTAAACATGGGTGTGCATATATATGCTTGGGTAGGAGTTATGGATTCTTTAGGGTATATTCCCAGCAGTGGAATTGCTGTGTCAAATAGTATTTCTATTTCCAACTTTTTTAGGAAGCACGATACTGCCTTCCATAGTGGTCGCACCATTTTACACTGCCACCAACACTGAATAAGAGTTCCAGTTTTTCCACCACCTCGCCAACATTTGTTGTTTGCTGTTCTGTTAAATTTTGCTATTCTTACAGGGATAAGACGATATTTCATAGTTGTTTTGATTTGCCCCTCTCTTCAAGCTAGGCATTTTGAACATTTATTCATATGTTTGCCATCTGAATGTCTTCTTTGGTGAAGTGTCTGTTCATATCCTGTGCCCATTTTTCAGTTGGGTTGTTTATCTTCTTGTGGTTCTCAAGTATTTTATAAATTCTGGATATAAGTCCCTTATCTGACATGTCATTACCAAATATTTTTCGTCCATCTGTGGCTTCCCTTTTTACCTTGTTGGAGAAGTTTTTGGATGTGCGTAGGAATTTGATTCTTAGAAGGTCCCATTCATCTGTTTTATCCTCTATTGGTTGTAGATTTTTCAGGATTGTTGGAAGATTATGTTGTGAATTAGGACTTCTATAGTTCTTCCAAGCTTTTCTTTGATGAAGTTTATAATCCTTGGTTTTAGTCCTAGGTCCATGATCCACTTTGAAATGCATTTTGTGTATGGAGTGAGGTGTGGATCTTGCTTGAGTTTTCTGCAGATAGTTTTCTAATTTTGTCAGTATTGTTGTTATTTTCCGTCAGGTCGCCTGCGACTCATAGCGACCCTATGTACAACAGCCCTAAACCTGCTCTATACTGTGCCAATCGCATGGCCTCTGACACACCCATCCCTATTATCCCAGTCACTGAGTCAATCCACCTCATAGAGGGTCTTCCCCTCCTGCGCAGTCCCTCCACTCTGCCCAGCATAATGTCTCTCTCTAAAGACCTGTCTCTCCTTACAACATGTCCAAAGTATGT
>NW_006400122.1:1327317-1336872 GCF_000299155.1 Elephantulus edwardii
ACATCCTCCCACAACTCATCTGGTCTTCGCGCGTTACTGTTTAAGGCTTCAAACCTCTTCCTGAGATGATTCTGAAATTCAGGTGGGATGAAATTAAAGTCATATTTTGGCTCCTGTGAGTTCGGTTTAATTTTCCTCAGCTTCAGCTTGAACTTGCTTATCAGTAGTTGGTGGTCTGTTCCACAATCAGCCCCTGGCCTAGTGTTCACAGCTGATATTGAGCTTCTCTAGTGGTTTTTTCCACAGATGTAATCAATCTGATTCCTATGCATACCATCAGGTGAAATCCATGTGTATAACCTGCGTTTATGTTTCTTATAAAATCTATTTGCAGTGAATAAGTCGTTGATTGTACAAAATTCAATCTTTCTATCTCCAGCTTCATTTCTGTCACCAAGCCCATATTTTCCAACTACTGATTCTTCTTCTCTGTTCCCAACTTTTGCGTTCCAGTCACCCATTAATATCAATGCATCTTGATTGCATGTTCGATCGATCTCCAACTGTAAAAGGTGATTGAAATCATCTGTTTCTTCTTTTTTGGCTCTGGTTGCTGGTGCATATATCTGAATGATAGTGGTATTCACTGGACTTCCTTGTAAGCATATGGATATATTCCTATCACTCACAATGTTACCATTTGTTAAATTTGTTTCCCCATTTAAGTGATTTCATCTCCTTGTCAAAAATCAGTTGACCAAAGAGAATGCAGAGCTGGAGCTAAGGAAAACAATACCCTTCAAAATAGCTAATCACAAGATTAAATACTTGGCAGTAAATCTAACCAGAAGCACAAAGGATCTATTCCAAGAAAATTATAAAACCTTATTACAAAAAACAAAAAAGAGACCTGGGGAAGTGGAAGAATATACCTTGCTCATGGATAGGAAGACTCAATATTGTGAAAATGGCAATACTACCAAAGGCAATTTACACGTTCAACGCAATCCCAATACAAATACAATCACATTCTTCAAAGAGATAGAAAAGGTAATTTCCGGTTTAATATGGAATGGAAAGAAGCCCCGAATAAGCAAAGCACTCCATAAAAATAGAAAAAAAGGTAGGAGAAATCTCACTCCCCGATTTCAAATCCTACTACACTGCCGTGATGGTTAAGACAGCATGGTACTGGTGCAATGAGAGACACATAGATCAATGGAATAGAATTGAGATCCCGGAAATCAGCCCATCTACCTATGGTCAACCGATTTTTGACAAGGAGATGAAATCAATTAAGTGGGGAAACTGCAGCCTATTTAACAAATGGTGTTTGAAAAATTGGAAAATTAGCTGCAGAACACTCAAACAAGATCAACACCTCACTCCATATACAAAAACCAACTCAAGGTGGATCTTGGACCTAGGACTAAAACCAAGGACTATAGGCTTCATTGAAGAAGAACTTGGACGAATCCTAATAGTCCTAATCAACAACATAAACAGTCTTCCAAGTATCCTGAAAAATCTACAGCCAGGAGAAGATAAAATAGATGAATGGAACCTTCTAAGAATCAAAGCCCTATGCACATCCAAAAATTTCTCCAAAAGGGTAAAAAGGGAAGCCACAAACTGGGAAAACGTATTTGGTAATGACATGTCAGATAAGGGACTTATATCTAGAATTTATAAAATACTTGAGAACCACAGCAAGATAAAGGTAAATAATCCAATTGAAAAATGGGCACAGGATATGAAAAGACACTTCACCAAAGAAGACATTCAGATGGCAAACAAGCACATGAAGAAATGTTCAAAATCCCTAGTTCTAAGAGACATGCAAATTAAAACAACGATGAGATATCATCTCACCCCAGTAAGAATAGCAAAATTTAACAGAACAGCAAGCAACAAATGCTGGTGAGGTTGTGGAGAAACTGGAACACTTATTCAGTGTAAAATGGTGCAATCACTGTGGAAAGTGGTGTGGTGTTTTCTCAAAAAGTTGCAAATGGAGATACCAGTTGACCCAGCAATCCCACTACTGGGAATATACCCTAAACAGACCATAACTGACATCCAAGCAGATATATGCACACTCATGTTCATTGCAGCTTTTTTTCACAATAGCTAGGAGTTGGAAACAACCTAAGTGCCCATCAATAAATGAATCAATAGAGAAGCTGTGGTATATTCATACAATGGAATACTATGCTGCATTAAAAAACAAGTAACTCATGCAATCTTATTCAAAATGGGTGACCCCGGAGGACATTATGCTGAATGATGTATCTCAGTCACAAAAGGACAAATACTGCATGATGCCACTGTTGTAGAAAGTGACTGACATCAGGGTTGGGGTAAGACTGAGAAAAACTGGATAGATTATGTATACTGACTTGAAATAGATGAGGGAGAGAACAGTTTAAAAGTGATATATGATAGCATATTATGATTCTCACCACTGGACCAATTGGTAGCATCAGGATGGATGGCGAAGACATTGAGATTGTTCACAGCTTCTGTTTGCTAGGCTCCATAGTCAACACTCTTGGCACCAGCAGCCAGGAAATAAAAAAAGTATTGCGATGGGAAAGTCTGCTGTTAGGGACCTCTCTAAAGTACTCAAGAACAACGTTGTCTCTTTGGAGATGAAGGTGCGCCTGATACAAGCCATGGTCTTTGCAATCACTTGTTATTCATCAGAGAACTGGACAATGACTAGGGAGGACAGAAGGAGAATTGATGTCTTTGAGCTCTGGTGATGGAGAAGAGTATTGAATGTACCATGGACTGCCAAGAAAACAAACAGATTCATCCTAGAGAGAGTTAAACCAGGCTACTCCTTGGAGGCAAGGATTCTGGGGCTTCATCTGACATACTTTGGACATGTTGCAAGGAGATACAGGTCTTTGGAGAGGGACATCATGCTGGGTAGAGTAGAGGGACAGCGTAGGAGGGGAAACCCTCTATGAGGTAGATTGATTCAGGGACTGGGGTAATCGGGATGGGTGTGTCAGAGGCAATGTGATTGGCACAGGGTAGAGCAGAGTTTAGGGCTGTTGAACATAGGGTCGCTATGAGTCGCAAACGACTCTACGGCACACAACAACAACAACAAGATTATGATTATCACAGGAATCCGCAATTAAGGTTGCATAATGGAGTGAATTTGGGGTAGGGGGTAGGGGGCAGGGGCGGGGGCAGGGAGATTGTATACCAATGAAGAAGTTTATCTTTTGCTTTTCAAAGAGAGGAGCGAACTGGGGAGAGGGAGGTAAAGAATAAAGTGCAAGAATGAATGAATGAAAATCCAAAATCTCTGTAAATGTCCATTAAAATTAATAAAAAATAAATCAGTTGACCAACCCTAAACACTCAGCAAGAAAACTACTGGACATAGTTGACCAATTCAGCAAAGTGACAGGATATAAAAGACCAACATACTAAAATCAGTTGGATTTCTTTCCAGTGACAAAGAGAATACGGAGCTGGAGCTAAAAAAATCGATACGAGGGAAAGAATAGTTTAAAAGTATTACATTTTAGGGCATTATGTTTATCATAAGAGTACAGAATGAGGGTTGCAGAGTGGATTATATTTGGGGTGGGGGTGGGGTTGTGGGGTGTGCACGCGGTGGGGATTGTGTACCAATGAAGGAGTTTTTCTTTTGCTTTTCAAGGAGAGGAGTGAACAGGGCCTGGGGGTGGGGTGGGCGGGGAGAAAAGTGCAACAATGAATGAATGGGATTCCAAAATCTCTGTAGATGTTCATTGAAATAAAACATAAATAAATAATTTTTTTAAAAATTAAACACTAAAAGCAAAAAAAAAAAATCAATACCCTTCACAACAGCTAATCACAAGATTACATACTTGAGAGTAAATCCAACCAAAAGCACAAGGGATCTTTTAGAAGAAAATTTCAAAACATTGCTACAAGAAACAAAAAGAGACCTGGAGATGTGGAAGAATATACCTTGCTCATGGATAGGAAGACTCAATATTTTGAAAATGACAATACTACCAAAGGCAATTTACATGTTCAATGCAATCCTAATAAAAATACCAATACCATTCTTCAATGAGATGGAAAAGGCAACCTCCAGTTTCATTTGGAATGGAAATAGGCCCTGAATAAGCAAAGCACTTCTTAAAAATAGAAACAAGGTCGGGGGCATCTCACCCCCTGATTCCAATTCTACTAGACTGCTGTGGTGGTCATGACAGCATGGTACTGGTACAATGAGAGACACATAGATCAATGGAATAGAATTGAGAATCTAGAAATCATCCCATCTACCTTTGCCAAGTGATTTTTGACAAGGAGATATTTCTTATTTTTACTAGTTAAATATTATACATATTTTGTTAAAAGACATATAATTTCAAGTAATTTACTTCCCTGTCAAGATTTAGGAAAACACTATTTCAAGTATAGCTTTTATTTGTTGTTGTTGTTCTTAGATGGCTTTAAGTTGCCTACAACTCATACAAACTTGATTAACAACAGACCTGAATCTTGACCTATCCTGCACTGTCCTCACAATCCCTGATATCTTCCAGCCCATTGTTATAATTACTGTGTCAATCCATCTTCTTGAGGGTCTTCTGATGCTCCACTTTTCACAGCTTTTCCCAAGCACTGAGCTCCCTTGACAACATGCCTAAAATGTGTGACATGAAGTTTTCATCATTCTCCTCTCCAAGGAGCACCCTCTTTCACTTTCACCAACATCTATTTGTTTATTCTTTTGGAAGTCCATGGGATGTTCATTACACTTCAACACGAGTATTTAATGGCATTGATCTTCTTTTGTCATTTTTATCCATTGTCTAGCTTTCAGAGTCAAAGAAAGTAATTGGAAAAGATCATGGTTGAGATTAGTTACACCTTAGTCTTTAAGTTGACATTGTTGCCTTTTAGAACTTTAGAGTCTTTGACAACTTATTTTCCCAACCCAATACGTCTCTTGATTTCTTGATTGCTGGTACCAAGAATATTGCTTATAGATTCAAGTAAGATGAAATAATTGACAACTTCAATCTTCTCTTCATCAAACACAGTTTTACCTATGAATCAGGATCTGACCTAATAGCAGCTAATAGTAAAAATTATCCAAAAATGGATGGGATAGCACATCAACAGAAAACTGCCAAAAGTGCAGGCTGGGTTTAAAAGAGGCCGTGATACTATAGACATTAAAGCTAATGTTAGATGGGCCCTAGCTGAAAGCAGGGAGTACCAGAGGAATGTCTATCTGTGTTGCATTGACTTTGCAAAAGCATTTGACTATGTGGATCACAACAAACTGTCTAATTCTGAGAAGAATGGCAATCATAGAATGCTTGATCATGCTATGCAAAACCTGTACTTGGACCAGGAAGCAGTCATTAGAACAGAGCAAGGAAACACGGCACGGTTCAAAATTGGAAAGGGTGTATGCCAAGGATGTGTCCTATCTCTATAGCTTTTCAATCTATATGCAGAACAGATTATCTGAGAGGCTGGGCCCTATGAGGAGAAGTGTGGCGTCAAGATTGGCGGAAGACAAATAGAGAAGCTCTGATATATTCACACAATGAAATACGGTGTTACATTGAAAAAAAGGAACTCATGAAATGTTATACAAAATGGGTGACCCTGGAGGACATTATGCTGAGTGAAATATCTCAGTCACAAAAGGACAAATATTGCATAGAGCCACTTTTGTAAAACGTGAGTTGATATTGAGTTTGAGGGAAGACTGAGAGGAGATAAATAAAGTATACTGCATTGAAACAGATGAGGAAGAGAACTGTTTAAAAGGGACATATTATTAGGTATTATTTTCATGACAGGAGTCCAGAATGAAGGCGGCACAGTGGCGTGGACTTGAGAGAAGGGATTGTATAACAATAAAAAACATTTTTCTTTTACAAAGAGAAGAGAGAATTGGGGGGAGGGAGTGGGCAGGGAAAAAAGTGCAACAGTGAATGAATGGAAACCCTAAGTCTCTGTAAACTTTCATTAAAATTAATAAAAATTAAAATAAAAAAGAGTGGAGAAAACTCATCAATCTATGTTATGCAGTTGACACAACCCTGCTTGCTGAAGTTGAGGAGGACCTGAAGCATTTGCTGCAGAAGGTCAAGGACTGCAACCTTCAAATATGAATTGAAGCTTAACATCAAGAAAACAAAGATGGTTACCACTGGGCCGATTGGCAGCATCATGATAGATGGTGAAGACTGAGATTGTTAACAGCTTTAGTATGCTTGGCTCCACAATCGATACTCTTCATACCAGGAACCAGGAAATTAAAAGATGAATCGTACTCAGAAAATCTGCTGTCAGAAACTTCTCCAAAGTACTGAAGAGCAATGATATTAGCCTGGAGACTAAGTGTGCCTGATACAGGCCATAGTATTTGCAATTATTTGCTATGCATCAGAAATATGGACAATGACAATGACTGATGATAGAAGAAGTATTGATGCCTTTGAGCTGTGGTGCTGGAGAAGAGTAGTAAACCTGCCATGGTCTGCTAGGAGAACAAACAGATTCATCATAGAGAGGGTAAGACAAGGCTGTTCCTTGGAGAAAAGGATTCTGAACCTTTGTCTGATACTTTGTACATGTTGCAAGGAGAGACCAGTCCTTGTAGAGGACATCATGTTCTGGAGGGTATAGGGACAGTGCAAGAAGGCAAGACCCTCAGTGAGGTAGATTGACTCAGTGACTAAGGGATGGGGATAGGTGTGTCAGAGACAGTAAGATTGGCACAGGATAGAGCAGGATTTAGGGCTGTTGCACATAGGGTTGCTGTGAGTTGCAGGCAACTTGACAGCACATAACAATAATAACAATGTAATGTTTAACTGATAAGTGAAAAGGATTTTTGTTTTCTTGATCTTGAGATGTAACCCATATTGAAGTCTTTGATCTTCTGCAAGCGTTTCAAGTCCTCCTCAGCAAGCAAGTCATCTTATCTGCATAATGAATATTTTTTAATTAGTCTTCCTCTGGTCCTGATACCACATTCTTCTTCATTAACTTCAGCTTCTTGACGTATTTGCTCAGCATACAGATAGAGTAGATATGAAGAAAGGATAAGGCCCTGATACATAATGTTCTTAATTTTAAACCTTGCAGTGTCCCTTTGTCCTGTTTGGAAAACAGCAAGAGTTAAATTAGCTTCTAACTGATGTATAAACAAGGCAGAAGGAAATCAAGTGGGAGGCAGGACACAGCCTTTAATGGTGGAAGCCATGTAATGGGGCAGAATCTCCCAGAAATGCCATGATTATCCATGAAATCACCCACTACACTCATCAGAGATTTACATTCTTTTTAATCTATTAACAGATTTTTTAAAACTTATTTTTGTACAGTCGTTCACATTTTGATATGCTTACCATGTTTTGTAAAGAAATTTAGAAGACAGCTGCCTGGCCAACAAACTGGAGGAGATCAATATTTGCTCCTATCCTCATGGTAATCCAACAACATGTGGAAATTATTGAACAATATCATTAATATCACATGCAAGCAAAATCTTGCTGAAGATTATTACAAACAGCTAGAACAGTACATCAGCAGAGAACTGCCAGAAATTCAGGCTGTATGTAGAAGAGGTCATGGCACCAGGGATATCTTTCCTGATGTTAGATGGATCTTAGATGAAAGCAGAGAATACTAAAAGGTTGTTTACTTGTATTTGATTGACCATACAAAGGCATTTGACTGTATAAATCATAAATTTTGGCTAACATTGAGAATGAGAATCCAAAAACACTTGTGTTTGTTCATACAGAATCCAGTCTAGACCAAGTTGTGTGAACACAGCTAGGGAACACAACATAGTTTAAAATAAAGAACAATGTGCATCTGGGCTGAACTCCTTTTCTATACCTTTTCAATCTCTATGCTGAAAAAAATCATTTGAGAAACTGACTTTATGTGAAAGAATGTAGCATCAGGATTGTTGGACGATTCATCAACAACCTGTGTTATGCAGATGACACAACTTTACTTGATGAAAATGAGGAGGATTTGAAACGCTTTCTGCAAAAGATCAAGGACTACAGCCTTTAGTATAGACTGTGTCTTAACATCAGCAAAACAAAAATTCTCACCAATGGGTGAACAGCAGCATAATGATAGATCGAGAAAAGATAGAAATAGTCAATTATTTCATCTTACTTGCATTCACAATCAACAATCCTGTTACTAGCAGTCAAGAAATCAAAAGATGTGTTGCATTGCAGTTAGGGATCTCTCTAAAGTGCTGAATAACAAGGATGCCAATTTAAAGACAAGTGTGCCTGATTCAAGCCATGGTTTTTCCAGTTACTTCCTATACATCTGAGAATCTGAGATTTGGACAATGAATAAAGATTACATAAGAAGGATTGATGCTTTTCAGTTATAATTCTGGAGAAGAATACTAAATATCCCGTGGACTGCCAAGAGAATAAATAAATATGTCTTGGAGAGAGTGTAGCTAGTATGCTTCTTAGAGGGAAGGATGGTGAAACTTCACCTCACATAATTTAGGCACGTTGCTATGAAGAATCAATCCTTGGGAAAAGATCATCATGTTTATTAGAAGTGTAGAGTCAGTGAAGGAAGGGAAGACCCTCAACAACAAGGATTAACACAATGATCTTAACAAAAGGCTTAAGTGTGGCAGAGACAATGAGGATGTCAGGGTGGAGCAGGATTCATAACTATCATTCATAGGGTCTCTTTAAATTGTAGACAATTTGATGGTACCTGACAACAACAATAACAATCTTTTATCACTCAGTCTCATCAAGTTCTCATTGCACCAAATAGTGTGTGAAATAAATTGATATATTCAAGTGAGAAAGACTTTGTTCTTCAAAGATCACAATTACAATTATAAGCAAAGAAATCAAGAACAATCTGAAAAGAAAATTTCTCTTCTGGTACTCACAGATAGCCAGTCCCAGTATGAAACACAGGAAAGTTGAAGAGGAACATCTTCTTTCAATTACTGCAGGTTCAGTGCCATTAGCCTTCTCTTGAAGACAATGTGGTGATTCAAACACTCTTCTTGTTGTTGGTTGCTGTTGAGTTGATTTCAGATTACTGCCAACACCATGTGTAAAGAGCAGAACTTCTCTGTGTGTTTTTCAAGGCTGTGTCCTTCTGGAGGCAGATTGATAGGCCTGTCTTCTGAGGCAACTGTGCAGGGGTTTCAACCACTCACATTTTGGTTAGTATCTTAGTGCTTAACAGTTGTGCCTCCTTGTTCCTTTAAACTCTTTAAGGTGGTGCAAATTCACATAAATTGCAAGATGAGTTAAAAAAAATTATATAGCATGCCTGCAAAAGCAAAAGTATAATTTTGATTTTATCTTGAGAAAAGTTTTAGTACACTGTATACTTAATGACCAAAGAGTTATGGGGTAAAAATCAAGGACTATATATATATATTGTTGTTGTTACGTGCCGTCGAGTCATTTCTGACTCATAGCGACCCTATGCACAACAGCCCTAAACCCTGCTCTATCCTGCGCCAACTGCACCGCCTCTGACACACCCATCCCTATTACCCGAGTCACCGAATCAATCCATCTCATAGAGGGTCTTCCCCTCCTGCGTTGT
>NW_006400122.1:1338597-1343315 GCF_000299155.1 Elephantulus edwardii
TTATGACCGTTTACACTCTTCCTGAATATATATATATATATATATATATCTCCCATAAATCATTAAAAATACAGGAAAGAAAGAAAGCATCAAAATGAATGTCAGAGGAGATGCTGAAATTTGTTCTAGAATATAGTAAAACTACCTCCCATTAAAATCACAATAACAAAAGGAAAAAAACACTAATAGTTAATAGTGAAAATTAACTATGAGTCAGAAATAATCAAGTCTACCTAAGTTACTTTATTAATGGATGAATGTTTTTGAAGTATATGTAAAATTTAATCAAATGGAATGAACAATGATGAGAACTAAACAGAAGATTTTAAAGAATGGCTTGGGAACACAAAGTATCATAAGGAAGCATGAGGAGACCTAATGTTAGAAACCAAAAGAGGAGAACTTACTCCATATTTCTCAAGCTCAGAGAACTCAGGAAAAAATTCAGACTTTGGGTTTTACTAGCAAAGGATTCTACAACAAAAATATTGAATGAGGCAGAAAGGATGAAAAGAAGAACTGAATACACAAATTCACTGTACTGTAAATAAATGATTGCCATTTAATCATTTTAAAAGATAGCATATGACCAAGAACTGATGGTCCTGAAGGATGAAGTCCAAGCTGGTCTAAAGGTTTTGGCTAAAAACAAACCTCCAGGAACTGATGGAATAAAAATTGAGACACTTCAGCAAACAGATGCACTAGAAGTATTCACTTTTCTTTGCCAAGAGATTTGAAAGACAGCTACCTGCCCAATTGCTGGAGAAGATTTATATTAATGCCCATTCCAAAGAAAGGTGATCCAACAGAATGTGGAAATTACTGAATAAGGTAATTAACATTATTTGCAAGTAAAATTTTTGTGAAGATAATAAAAATCTGTTGCAGTAGTACATCAACAGAGAGTTTTTAAAAAATTAAAAAAATCAAGCCAGAATCAGAAGAGGATACGGCATAAGGTATTATCATTGATGTCTGTGGATCTTGACTGAAAGCAAAGAATGCCTCAAAGATATACAACCATATTTTGTTGACTACACAGAATCATTAAACTGTGTGGACCATAAAATTTTTTTAGTAACATTGAAAATGGTTAGAATTCTAGAATACTTAATTGCATTCATGCAGAATATATTAACAGGTCGAGAAACAGTTGTCCAAACAGAGCAAAGGAATATTATATGGCTTAAAACTGGAAGAGGTGTGTATTGGATTATATTTTTTCACCATACTTAATCAACATGTATACTGAGCAAATCCAAGAAACTGAATTATATGAAGAATGCAGCATCAAGAATGGATGAAGACTCAGTAACAACTTATAGTATGAAGATGACATAGCCCTGCTTGCTGAACATGAAAAGGACTTGAAGCATTTACTGCTGAAGATCAAAGACTATAGCTTTCAGTATGGATTAAACTTCAACATAATAAGAATCCTCACCAATTGGATCAATAAACAACATCATGCTAAATGGAGAAATATTGAAGTTGTAAAGGATTTAATTTTACTTGGGTCCACAGTCAATGCTCATGGGAGCTGTCATTGTTGTAATTGTTAGGCGCTGTCAAGTTGAATAGAACTCATGGCAAACTTTTGAACAACTGATCTGAGCCTCGACCAATCCTATGTCATCTTCACACTTCCTGACACACTAGAGCCCATTGTGGCAGTCACCATGACAGTCCACCTGGTTGAGTGTCTTCCTCTCCTTTGTTGACCCTCCACTCTTCCAAGCATTTTGTCCCTTAAGCCTCATCATCCTTGCCTATAAAGAGCACTCTGGCTGCACCCTTTCAAAGATATATCTGTTTGTTCTTTTGCCAGTCCATGGGATGTTCAGTGCTCTTTTCCAACACCACAACTCAAAGGCATCAATTCGTCTTCTGTCATCCCTACTTGTTGTCCAGTTCTCAGATGCATAACAAGTGATTAGACAGACAATGGCCTAAATCATATACACTTTAGTCCTCAAACTGACATCGTGGAAGCAATAGTCTCTTGACCTTTCAAACTAATAAATCTAATCTTGACTAATCAAACAATGCATTCAAAAGTGGACAAATCAGCTGCAATGTTAAAAAGCAAAGATGCCATTTTGGTGACTGAGATATACCTAAGCCATACTATGTTATTTTCAATCATTTCATATGCATGTAAAAGTTGGCTAATGAATAAAGGATATTAAAGAAGAATTGATATATTTGAATTGTAGCATTGACAATGGATAGTAATTGAGTGTATCATAGCCCTCCAGAAGAACAAACAAATTTGTCTCAGAAGAGGAGACCTGGTGATAATAAACAGTGCTCCAATCCCAGAATGTTCCTGAGAAGTGAGGGTGATCAGAATTCATTTTTATGACACTGGCTATGCTATGAGAAGGGATCAACCCCTTGAGAAGGACATTATACTTGGTAGAGTAGAAAGTCAACAACAACAACAACAAAACACCTCTAAGATAAATTGGCAGAGTGACTGCGACAGTGGGCTCAGATGAAACAAAGCTTGGAGGATGGTGTAGGACTAAACAACTCTTGTTTCTTTAACACATTTCTTATGAGTAAAAGTTGACTTGAAGGTACTTAAGCAGAAGAAGACCTGGAAATCTGCTTAGATAAAATTTCATAGGAAATTCTATGGCCATTTCTACTTTGTCCTATGGGTTCACTCTGAATCAAAACCAATTCAATAGCACACAGTAACTCCAGCATGCCTCTCTGTATATGTGGATATGCAAAGTAAAGTTTAAATAGTGAATGTTGTTGCCTTGTGAATTGCGTATTGTATACATTTTATGGTATAGTTTGAACTGAGTTTTTATCATCCATATCATTGTATGGTTTTCATGAAGTTCTGAGTTTAAAGCACCCATTATGTGTTCTCTTAGGAGAATATGTAAGCCAGCCAGCCTCAACTATATTTTAAGTTACTTTTTTTGTGTGTCCATGCTGATCAGATTCTGTTAGCTAAGAGTTATTGGCTGCACTATTTTCACTGGATGAGGCTTCAAGCTGAGGTCTGGATATTGAAGCACTCCATCATGATTAAATGTTTGTCCAAAACTAGTTTTTAGTTTGGCCTTGAGAATACGTGATTCACTTCCTCTCTCAGGTCAAGCAATCCAATATGTCCTTAAAACCACCTTATCAGTTTTTTCCTACTTTAATCTCCACATAGAGGAACATGCAATTTCTATATTCTGCAAGGATTATAGTTTACTGGATCTGGTCAAAATAAGTTAGAAAAAACAACGAAGGATATTGCTATAGTTGTGTTATTTTTAGGTGTTTTTTAGTTGGCTATGACTCATAATGACCCTATAAACAACAGATCTGAACCTTTCCCTTTCCTGTGCCATTCTCATAATCTCTGATGTACTTGAACCCATTGCGACAGTCACTGTGTCAATCTATTGATGGTCTCCCTCTCTTTCACTGATCCTCCATCTTTCCAAGCATGATGGATTTTTCCAAGAAATAGCTCCTCCTAATAACATGCCCAAAGTATATGAGATGAAGCTTCATCATTCTTGACTATAAGAAGCACCCTGGTTGCACTTTCTCCAAGACTTATTTGTTTGTTTTTTTGACAGTCCATGGTATATTCAGTACTCTTCTCCCACATGATGACTCAAAGGCATTGATTCTTCTTCTGCCATCCTTAATCATTGTCCAGCTCTCAGGTGCAGAGTAAGTGAAGAACTAGTTTGAATTTATAAGGAATAATATGTGGAATAGAAAAACTATGGAATTAGCAGCTGTTTTGTTATAGATAATTTCACCACCATAAAGCAGAAAACAAGAAACATATGGGATGTAAAGGAGGATGCCACATGATCTATAAAGAAGAAATTTCTAAGCAAAATAGTTACATTAGACAGATTGAGAGTTCTATTTCAAAATAACATTAAAAGATAAATACAATCCCATTTTCTTATCATTTAGACTGCATTTTTATTACTTTCTATTTTATCTTCTTGAATGTTCTTTCTACCTTAAAAAGAGAAGTTAGTTATTGATCACAGGATAGTACATAAAGCTCAACAGTGGAGAAATGCTCAATTCCCAATTCCCTCTAAACTTTTAAAGGTATAGTAATCTTGTTGGAGATGGTAGGATTAACTGAAATGAAAGGAAACCAATGATAGATCAATAAACATAAAAGTTACCCTACTTAGAGTTTATATGTTAAAGTCTCTGGCACAGATAGATTATATCTTAGGAGACTGATGAAGAAAAAAACAATTTATTCAGTAGCAGAACCATTGTCAAGAGTCTGGGGTTTCTAAGATGTGAACCAGGTACCAGAGAATGATGCTAGGATTTTCAAGAGAGAAAATGTAAAGCCATACTTACTAACTAGGTAAGCTCACCTATAGACTGGATGAGAGTCTAGAACTCACGTCTTTTGGGGAATATTTTTTTTAAATAATTTTTTAAAGGCAGTTTTTGAGGGCTCAAAGTCAAGATGAGTGATCTGTTAAAATCCTTAAAATTTTTTCCTTCTGTATAAGTAAAGTCCTTTCTTAGTTCTTGGGTTCACATAAAAGAAAAGGACATAATGTGGGGGCAGCTCTAGTGGCCTACTGGCAAGAAGCTGCACTGTAATCCTGAAGACATGCAGTTCTATTTCACCAGATGCTCCACTGGAGAAGGAGGATCAATCTCCTCCTGTGCCAGTCAGATCTGATTCAACAGTACACAACAAGGGG
>NW_006400122.1:1343415-1357657 GCF_000299155.1 Elephantulus edwardii
AAAAAAAGAACATAATGTGTATTTGTATACACACAAACACATATACAAAAAGGATGTGTGTGTGTGTGTGTGTGTGTGTGTGTGTGTTGTTATGTGGCATTGATTGAATAAAATTATATATGTATGCTGTTTCTTTTCAATTTTTATTTTTTGTTATTGTGTAAAACATGTATGGGATACAAGGGGGTGGGGAGGGTTGGGTGCAGAAGAGTGAGAAAGGACATGGATAAAATCACAGGTCTACACAATGTAGTGGATGGGGAGAGTGGGTGACGGAAATGGGAAAGATCCAGTGGGGACCACAAGAGACAGGGTAATGGGGAGCATAGTCCAATGGAGATTAATTTTTTTAACAAAGAAATTGTCTTATTCACTTGTGGGTTTCTCATTTGGGAATGGGGCACAGACTCTCTGGCTTCTTCATGTTGAACAGGGGCATTGATGTGAAGAGGGAAGGGGAGATAATTTTAACACCTTACTGGTGATCCTGGGTTGAAGCTGCATGCCTTCTTGTTCAGTTAGAAGATATTTTCCTGATGTTTTTTGCCCTCTGGACTGCAAAGTATCTGCCACAGTGAGTCCAGTGGGGATGGCTGGTTATCCCTGAGGCTCCATCCTCCTTTGCTTCCTTAGCTGGCAATTACATTTCCCTTTTGTCTCTGGAACTGAGTCCAGGATTCAGGTCTGGGGCAAAACTTGGTGTTAAGTTTACATACAGGAAAGGGAGAAAACCTAGGGAAAGCAAACTTGTGAGTCACAAAGTTGCTCTGGAGGTGTTACTTACAAATGTACTGGGGAAGGTGGAGGAAAGTGGCTAAGATAAAATTCTTTGTATACCCTAGGCATCTCTCCCCAGTGACCTGTAGGCTCTCTCCCCAGGGGCCGGATGGCTCTCCACAACGGTTGCACAGCTGGGGGCCAGATGGCATACACCTGGGACCAGGCAGCACTCCCCAGGGGCTGGGTGGCAACCCTCACTGAAGCCCCCCCCCCACCTCGAGGTCTGGACCCCTGCTCCCCACTGAAGACCATGACCAGAGACAGCATCCCTGGTTCCAGTGCCGCCACCATTACCCCACTCCGTTTCACCAAGTGGTCAGACTGCAACTTGAAGTAGGCATCACTACCCTCCCACTTTACAATTGGAGAAGGGGCTTTGAGAGCGGTGAATAGACCCTCCCTATGTCAAAACAGTTGTTGGCAGCAGTAGTCAAGCAATCAAAAGATGTGGTGCCTTGAGATCTGCTGTCTCAAATTTGTTGTTGTTAAGTATCATCAAGTTGTAGACAACTCATAGTGACCCTATTAATGAAAGACCTTAACGCTTGTATAACTTTCATAATTTCTCTAAGTTCAGAGAGTTTCTGGAGGTAAGCTATTTCAGAAGTGGATGCCACTCCTGCTTCCAATCTTGTTTTAATCTGAGAGATCCATCAAACTCTGTCCATCATGGGTAATCATTATCACATTTGTCACATCAGTGTCACAGTGTTTAGCACCACAGCAGCCATGTGTTACTTCTTTATAGCAAAAAGACCAGAACACTGTAGGAGGATATAAATACCATCCAGAAAGAATGCAAAAGATCATTGTAAAGACAAAAGGTCATTATAAAGACAGAGGGGGAGGAAAAGACTGAAATGTATGTCAGAAGAGATTCTGAATATTGCACTGGAATGCTGAGATGCCAGAGCAAAGGGAAGAAACCAAGACGTTAAAGAGCTGAACAGAAGATTTCACAAAGCAGCTTGGTGAGACAAAGCAAAGTATTGTAATGAAATATGCAAAGAGCTGCATTGGAAAATCAGAAAGAACAAACTGTCTTAGCATTTCTTAAGCTCAAGGAACTGAAGAGCAAATTTAATTCTTAAGGATGCTATGGGATGAATGAGTCAAGAAGCATAGAAGGGGCGAGCTCTGGTGGCCTTGTGGTGCATGGTTTGAATCCACCAGATGCTCTGCTGGAGAAGGAGAGACAATCTCCTCCTGCACCAGTCAGATCCGATTTGATGGTACACACACACACACACACACACACACACACACACACACAATAATAATAATGAAATATTTTAAAAGGAAGCATGGAAGGGAGACACAGAATCACCCTATTAAAAGAATTGGCTGACACAGAAGAATTTCATGAAACAGCATATGACCAAGAGACAATGATGATGAAGGAGGAAGTTCAAGCTGCTCTGAAGGAACTAGCAAAAACCAGGCCCCAGGAATTGATGGAATACTAATTGACATATTTCAGTAAACAGATACTGCCCTGGACGTGCTCACTACGTTTTACCAAGAAATCTAGAGGACAAATAGTTGGCCAACTGACCGGCAGAGATCCATATTTACACTCACTTAAAAAAAAGGGGGGGAGGGGGGGTTGAGCTCCGCACCGCCGTTTGTAGAAGCTTGAACCTGCCCCGCAACTTTTGTCTCACAACCATGTCCACTAATGAAAATGCCAATTCAGCAGCTGCCCGGCTTAACAGATTCAAGAACAAGGGGAAAGACAGTACAGAAATGAGGCGGCGCTGCATTGAAGTTAATGTGGAGCTGAGGAAAGCTAAAAAGGATGACCAGATGCTGAAAAGGAGAAATGTAAGCACTTTTCCTGATGATGCTACTTCTCCACTGCAGGAAAACCGCAACAACCAGGGTACGTAAATTGGTCAGTTGATGACATTAACCAGGGCATAAATAGTAACAGTTTGGAGAGCCAGCTTCAAGCTACGCAAGCAGCTAGGAAACTGCTTTCCAGGGAAAAACAACCCCCCCATAGACAACGTAATTCAGGCTGACTTAAGTCCAAAATTTGTGTCCTTCTTGAGCAGAACTGACTGTGCTCCCATTCAATTTGAATCTGCTTGGGCACTCACTAACATTGCTTCCAAGACGTCAGAACAGACCAAGGCTGTGGTAGATGGAGGTGCTATCCCAGCTTTTATTTCTCTCTTGGCATCTCCTCATGTTCACATCAGTGAACAAGCTGTATGGGCTCTAGGAAACATTGCAGGTGATGGCTCGTCTTTCCGAGACTTAGTTATCAAATACAGTGCAATTGACCCACTCTTGGCGCTCCTTGCTGTTCCTGATATGTCATCATTAGCATGTGGTTACTTGCGTAATCTTACCTGGACACTTTCAAATCTTTGTCGAAATACTTTAATTCGACTCCTGCATCATGATGATCCGGAAGTGTTGGCAGATACCTGTTGGGCTATTTCCTATCTTACTGATGGTCCAAATGAACGAATTGAAATGGTTGTGAAAACAGGAGTCGTACCCCAACTCGTGAAGCTTCTAGCAGCTATTGAACTGCCAATTGTAACTCCTGCATTAAAAGCCATAGAGAACATTGTCACAGGAACTGACGAACAGACTCAGGTTGTAATAGATGCAGGAGCACTTTCTGTGTTTCCCAACCTCTTAACCAATCCTAAAACCAACATTCAGAAGGAAGCTATGTGGACAATGTCAAACATTACAGCAGGCCATCAGGACCAGATTCAGCAAGTAGTGAATCATGGATTAATCCCACTCCTCATTGACATTCTCTCAAAGGCGGACTTTAAGACTCAAAAGAAAGCTGTATGGGCTGTAACCAACTATACAAGTGGCGGAACAGTTGAGCAGATTGTATACCTCGTCCAGTGTGGCATAATAGAGCCACTGATGAACCTTTTAACTGCGAAGGATACCAAGATTATTCTGGTTATTCTGGATGCCATTTCAAATATCTTTCAGGCTTCTGAGAAAATTGGTAAGACTGAAAAGCTTAGTATAATAATTGAAGAATGTGGAGGCTTGGACAAAATTGAAGCTCTACAAAACCATGAAAATGAGAGTGTGTACAAGGCTTCATTAAAATTGATTGAGAAGTATTTCTCTGTTGAGGAAGAAGAGGATCAGAATGTTGTGCCAGAAGCTACCTCCGAAGGGTATGCCTTCCAAGTTCAAGATGGCACTGCTGGGACCTTTAACTTTTAAAAAAGTTTGTACAACTGAGTCAAAAAGTTATTTGTTGTGTACTATGTTTGGTATCATTTTGTCTTACTGTATTCTCTAAGAACTCTTTATAAATGTGATTTGTTAATGGAGCACTTTTTGCAACAAAGCTATACTTGAACAGTTCCAAACTGTACATACTGTATGAAGCCTCTCCTGTCATTGGATTTCTTATTTCTATGTGGAATTTCTTATCTTGCAATGTCCTGTAAATAAAAATTACGTTCCACTCTTTTTTTTTAAAAAAAAGCATCCAATAGAGTGAGGAAATTATCAAACAATATCACTAATATTACTTGCCATATACATCGGAGCACTAAACAATGACTAAGGATAACAGAAGAAGAATCAATGATACTTTGAGTTGTGGTGCTGGAGAAGGGCATTGAATATACTGCTGCTAAGAGAACACACAAGTCTGTCCTGTGGAAGGTGAAACTAGGATGCTCCTTGGAGGCAAGGAAGCTTAGTCTGACATAATTTGGGCATGTTTCCAAGAGGGAGAAGTCTTAGAGCGGGACATCATGCTTGGAAGTGTGGAGGGACAGCACAAGAAACAAAGGGCCTGGTTGAGATGGATTGATTCAGTGACTGGGTATAATATGGGTAGGTGTGTCAGATACAATGAAATTGGGTCAAGATAGAGCAGCGTTCAGAGTTGTTGTACATAGAATTTCTATGAGTCACAGCAATTTGATAGCATATAACAACAACAATAACAACATCACTAATATTACACACAAGAAAAATCCTGCTGAAGATTATCCAAAAACATAGGTATTTCTGTCATCACAGGAGACTAGAGCGAGGGCTACATGGTGGAGGGGACCTGGGGGAGGGTTTGTAAAACAATGAAAAAATCTTTTCTTTTACTTTTCCATAATTTTTGGACTCATGTACTTATAACTTTTTAGTCAAATTTGTGTCTTCTATGTTGCAACACCCCCATGATACATCTTCAAGGATATGAACATGTACGGCCAAGCACAATCAATAAGAGTGCATCTAAATTCCAAAATCAATCTCCATAATAGTCTATGTGTTTCCTACTGCCAAATGGGCCCTTTAGAGTAGTGAGAGAAGATCTTCACCCTGAAACCCACAGCGTCCCTTTTCAGCAGGAAGTAGCTAAGAGAATACGCCATCCCCTTTTCCTTATGACTCAGGGTGAAGTCTCTCTCAGGGAGGAGTGATAGGGAATGGCAAAGGAAACACTGACAAAGAAGATTAATCAGAACTGGCTTTGACAAGCACTGTGGCATTTGGACAAGAACAAACTGGGAGGAGGGTAGAGAGAATAGTGCAACAATGAATGAATGGAAACCCAAAATCTCTGTAAATGTTTATGAAAATTAATAAAATATAATTATAGAGAAAAAAAAATTTGGAACAATCTATTGATCGAGAACTGCCAGGTGTGCAAGCTGGGTTTAGAAGAAGTCGTGGCACTAGGGATGTTTTAGCCAATGTTAGATGGATCTTCTCTGATAGCAGACAGTACCAGAGGAATGTCCATCTGTGTTTCACTGATTATGCAAATGCATTTGACTGTGTGCATCACGACAAACTGTGACTAACATTGAGAAAAAACACCATATCGATAATACAAATCAGATCTCCCTTGTAAAGGAAGTATTACTTTGAACAAGACCCAGGTTAGTGTGGGGTAGAAATCCAGGAAAGCTTTGTGTAAAATTTTTGAGCTGGATTCAAGGTTTGTTTTTCTTAAGACGGATGTTAGTTTTCCTCAGCCCTATCTACCTGTACTACAACCTCATGTAATGCACACTTTTCCTAGAATTAAAATATTATTAGATTGAATACATTACACCAACATATTAATTGGTGTTAGTTTTCATTGATCATTTCGCACTTTGAGGGTTACATAAAGGACATATGAAGAGAAGATTGTTAGGAATGGCTGAAGTTTTTGGCCTGTGTAATTGAAGGATTGTGTTGTTATCCATTGAAGCAGGAGATGTTGTTGTTATTGTGTGCCATTGAGTCAGAATTGACTTACAGCTGATCCTCCAACTGAGGTTTCGGGGGCAGTAAATTGCAAGGAGGAAATTGTCTATTCTCCAGTGGAGCAGCTGGTGAATTGGAACTGTGCCTTTGGGATTGCACTGCAGCTTCTTACCAGTAGGCCACCTGAGCTTCCTCTGGAGATAGAAGATCTTGTGTGAGGGAAAGTTTTCTAGTTGAGTGAGTCATGGGTTAAGTGATTTGGGGACAATTAGTAGAGTTAACTATAGTTATATCTGAAAACAATGGCCTGATTTCTTTTTCCTCTCTATTTCCAAAACAACAGTTAGCAAATACATACTGAGCTTGCTTTATTCTGTAACAGAAAGCTAAAAACCTTCAAACTTGTTGCCATCAAGTTTATTCTGACTCAAAGACCCAGTGGGGCAGAGTAGAAAAAATAGCCCTAAAATGCTCCCACTGCTGCAGTCTTTATGGGAACTAGACTGTCACATCTTTCTCCCATAGACCAGCAGATGGGTTTGAACCACTCTCAGTCAACAGCCAAGCACTTAAGCATGTATCCACTGCACCACCAGGACTCTTCATTATTTTAAAAGTAGAAACTAATTAATATAACAAATTTTAAAAATGTTGTCTGCTTGATTCTCACTGACTGTTGCCCTGGGGAGCACTGCCCCTAGAGTTTCCAAAGCTGTAACTCTACAGAAACAGACAACTTCATGCTTAATGGATTTGAACCACCAATATCTCGGTTAGCTGCAAAATCCATTGACCACACTGCCATCCACTGTAGAAAATGAGCGTAAGATTAGTAATACTTATTTTGTTTCTTAAAATTGTGAGTTATAAAGCATTAAATTTAGAGTTTGCTTTATATAGGTTGTTGGCACCATTTGGAAAATGTATGAGTCACGCATAAAAAGTACTCATTCTTCATGTACATAAAACACTAAATAATACTTCTACCTAGTGAACAGAATTGACATCTTTGAGTAATGGTGCTGAAGAAGAGTCTTGAATGGACTACCAAGAAAACAAACTGACTTGTCTTAGAGAGGGTGAAACCAAGTCTCTCCTTGGAGGCTAGGATTTTGAAGCTCTGTCCTACATACTTAGGGGCATGTCCAGGAGGGACCACTTCTTGGAGAAAGACATCATGGTCAGAAGGATGTAAAGACAGTACAAAAGAGGAAAGCCTCAGATGAGATGCATGGATAAAGTAACTAGGGCAATGGGGGTAGGTGTGTTGGAGTCAGTGAGACTTGCTTATGACAGGGCAGGCTTCAGAGCTGTTGTACAGAAAAAATTAGAAATTTTTTCTGTTGTACAGAAAGTAATTTGCCATGAATCACAGGTGACTTGACGACACACAACAACAACAACTACTGAGCAGTCATCTTCATGGGAAATCAGGGCTGTACCACCTTCTTTTGTGTGGTACCATCATCCCTAGAGTGAGTCTTGGAAAGTTGCCATGCTTACCTGCATCAGGAAGAATACAAATTATGGAGGGTTTTCCATGGGCAATTTTGGCCCCAGGATTGAGTGTGGTCCTATCTCTTTTGCTTGCATTCCATTGCCTAGAGCTAAGTCACATGGGCTATCTAACTGCAATGGAGATATCCCAGCTGTGTGCCCAGGAAGAAGAGAGAACACACTTGATAATAAGCTGGAACATTTCACCACGTAAACTTTGCTGGCAGATGAAAATAACAGAACTCAAAATATAGAAGGAATTTTCTATTTGTAGATGATGTTATTGTTTTGGTTGGTAATTACTGTTGAGTTGAGTACAACTCATAGCAGCCTTTCCAACAACAGATCTGAACCCTGTCCTATCTTGTGACATCTTCAAAATCTCTGACACACATCCATTGCTACAGTCACTGTATCAACCACCTACTTGAGGGTATTCCTCTCTTTCATCATCCTTCCACCTTCTCAAGCATGGAGTCCCTCTCCAATGAATAACTTCTCCTAGTAACATGCTTCAAAGAATGTGAGACTAAGCATTATCATCTTTGCTTCCAGAAAGCACTCTGGACACACCTCTTCCAAGACACACCTGTTTGTTCTTTTGACAGTCCCTGGCATAATCTGTACTCTTCAACACCACACACAGCTCAAAGGCATTAATTATTCTTCTGTCATTCTTATTCATTGTCCAGCTCTCAGATGCATAGCAAATGATCAAAAAGACTATGGTCTGAATCAGGTGCACCTTAGTCTTAAAATTGCCATCGTTGCTCCTTAGTAATTTGTACCTGAAAGAAAGAACCATCTGAAAGGATGATAGGAACCATGGAGCTGGGAATAATGTCTGTTCTCACTGTCCTGAGGTTCATGTGATATTGGGTAAAGAAAACAGCAGGCCTCGCTTCAGGAGTTGGGATCACTGAATTTATCCCAGGACAAACCTCTTGCCAGTCCTGTAAGCAAATAATATAAGAAAGATCTGAAAGGATCAGAGTCTTAAAAAGAAAGACCAGAAAGCCTGTGCAGCCACAACTATCAGAAGGCCTGTCCCACCCTCCCGGCTACCAGCCCACACCACTCACACCGCCCTGCTGGACATCTGCAACCTGACTGTGGCACTCATGTGTGACTATCCAGAAGCCAGCCCTGCTGGGCAGGAGCTGTACATCTGCAACCTGAGTGAGGTGCCTGCAAGTCCCCAAAGAGGTAGGTAGTCCCGCTGAGCACAAACAGGACATCTAAAAACTAAGTGAGTTCCTTGCGTGAGTACTCACACATCCCTACCCAAGTAGGTAGCCCCGTCAGGCAGAAGGGGGACAGTTCCAAACTGAGTGAAGTCCTGGTGAGTGCCCATCTGGAAGCTAGCCCCACTGAGCATTAGCAGGACATCTGTAATCCGACTGAGGTCCCTGCATGTCCACACCCAGGCAGGAACCTACCCACCCCACTGGACACGAGAGGGACAGCTTCAAACTGAGTGAGGTCTTTCCACATGCCCACCTGGACAGCTAGCCCCCTAAGGCACGTGCCATACAGCTGTGCCTGCAGCCTGAGTGAGATCCCTGCTTGTGGCGTCTGAGCATATGCCCACCCAGCAAAAGCCTGTGCTTGTGCCTGCTCTGCCTGTTCCCCCCTCTCTCGCACCACCCAGAATACATCTGTGCTTGTGTCTACCCCACCTGTCTCCCTGGCCCCCAGCCTCACATCTCCTCAGG
Organism: Elephantulus edwardii; assembly: GCF_000299155.1. NCBI lineage: Eukaryota > Metazoa > Chordata > Mammalia > Macroscelidea > Macroscelididae > Elephantulus > Elephantulus edwardii. Next base: position 1,352,607 of record NW_006400122.1, read on the forward strand.
TCCAGTCAACTGACTTCCTTTAATCTGGAGCATCTTGGTCTGACATAGCCGTATCAACTATCCAACAGAAGAGGCCACTTTCAGAGGCCATGAATGGACACTTGCTTTGGTTCAGCAATTCAGAGAAGAACACAGAAAGCATAACTGTTATGCCCTAATCTGTAGCAATGATTTCAGATCAAGAACCTATCATCGCCTCAGGCATGAAAAACTCTACCACAGAATCATCACATAAGAATCAGACGACTTCACAAGCTACACAAGCCCAAAGCAAGATGTCACTCCCCGGAAGTGACACAATACCAATGGATTTCCTGAAGCAAGAAATTATGATGACACAGAATTTAAAAGAATAATAATTGAATATTTTCAATGGATGAAAGACAAACTAGAAGAATTACAGAACATTGCAAGCAAAAACCAGAAGGAAATTGGGGGGGAAAAAACGCCAAAAGCCAAAAGCCAACAATCCAAAACAATGCAGATAAAACAAATGAGGCTTAGAGGCTCTTGAAAACCAAGAAATATGAGGTCCAATATTTCAGATGCTGTCAACCTGACAGACGGACATATGAACAGAGTTGAAGAGATAAAACACAGAATCAGTGAAATAGAAGATAGAATTGTCATCACTGATCTGCTAGAGCAAAACGCAGAATCATAAGGGAAGGAAAAAGAAGAAAACCTAAGAATAATGGGGAACACCATCAAGAGAAATAACATGCACATCATCGAAATCCCAGAACAGGAAGAAGCAATTAAAGGCACCAAAAAAGTTGTGGAAGAATTACTAGAAGAAAAATTCCCAGGCATAATGAAAAATGAGAGGATATATATTCAAGAAGATGAGCAAACATCGTATCGAATAGACATCAAAAGAAAAACACCAAGGCATATCATAGTTCAATTTGCCAGAACCAAGATAAGGAGAGAACTCTGAAAGTGAAGGATTAAAATTAAAATAGTCCCTATAGTTCTCAGCTGAATTAAACTCAGGTTTCTATAGTTCTCAGCTAAGTTAAACTCAGGAATTTTTTCCATTGTCCTGGGTAGAGCCCCACACCCAGTGTTCCAGGAAGAAAAGTCTGATCCCAGGGCAACGGTATTTCAAGAAAGGCTAACTACAGGGTAGGGCAAACAAGCAGATGTTTCTCGACTGATAACCTATGTGCCTTTGTTTCCCGACTGATAACCCATGTGTCTTGTGCTTTTCCACTGCCCTGGGGTTTGAACTCATTGTATGCTTAAGAATTTGTGAAACCACCCTATAGTTAATGTTCCAGGAAATAGCTAACCACAAAAGTTGGGCAAATATACTGATGACTTAAGATCTGTCTAACTGCCACATGTGCTACGTGACTGCCACATGTGCTACGTGCAAATATGCTGTGTAAACCATGAGCGAAAACCGAACCAATGAATTCAAACTGTGCTTTTATCACCCAATGAGAAGCTGACACTCTGTTGTATCCCCCTAAAGTGTATAAAAAGAGCCAAAATTATCTGCTCGGGGTCGACTCCTCTATCTCCTGCGAGAGATACATGTCGGCCCAGAGCTCTGCAATAAACCTCTCCTCTTGCTGTTGCATCAAGCCGGTGTCTTGGAGTCCTGGGTCTTCGCCGTCCACTCGGGACAGGGCCACCAGTCTGGAGGTCCTTCAAAAGCAGTGAGGGCAAACCAAAGAGTGACCAAAAGGGCGAGGGCTAAGTGCTGATTTCTCAGCAGAAACCATGTGAGCAAGAAGACAGTGGAATGACATATATTGAACACTCAAAGAACACAACAGTCAACCAAGAATATTGTACCTAGTGAAATTGTCCATCAAATATGAAGGAGGGATCAAGATATTCCCATAAAAACAAAACCTAAAGGAGTTTGTAAAAACAAGATCAGTTTTGCAGGAAACAATGATAAACATCCTTCTTACAGAGGTGCCACAGAGAGCAAGCTGGACCAAAGTAACTAGCAACAACACCAAAAAGAACTCAACACAATGATAGCAATAAAAACATGCCTCTCAATAATCAAAATGAATGTGAATGGTTTAAATGCACCACTGAAGAGAAAAAGAGTAGCAGATTGGATTTTTAAAAATCCATCAATATGCTATCTAAAAGAGACACACCTGAAACATGAAGACAAAAATTAAAAATAATAGCATGGGGGGAAAATATACCAAGCAAATGGCAACCAGAAAAAAGCAAGGGTAGCAATATTAATCTCTAATAAAATAAATTTCAATGCAGAACCCATCCCAATGGACAAGGAAGGCTGTACATTTATGCTTGTATCAATAGAACAAGAGGACACAACAATAATAAATATCTACGCACCAAATAATAGACCTGCAAAATATATAAAACAAACATTAACAAAACTGACGAATGAAAAAGCCAACACTACTGTAGTAGTTGAAGACTTCAATACACCACTCTCAAGAAAAGATAGAACTACTAGAAAGAAACTCAACAGAGGTGAAGAATTAAACCACACAATAAACCAACTTGATCTCATAGATATTTATAGGCTAACGCACCCAAAAGGGCGTAGTGTACCTTCTTCTCCAATGTGCATGGAATGTTCTCCAGAATAGATCACATCTTGGGCCAAAAGGCAAGAATTAATGAATTTTAAAACATGGAAATATTACAGAGCATCTATTCAGATTACAATGTTACAAAATTAGAAATTAATAACAAGAGGATAAAAGAGGAAAAAACCATACATTTGGAAGCTGAACAACACCTTGCTTGAACATAAGTAGGTACAAAAAGAAATAAAAAATGAAATAAAATAATTTCTTGAAACAAATGACAGTGAAAACACAACCTATAAAACCTCCTGTAAACAGCCAAAGCATTAATCAGAGGTCAATTTATAGCAATAAGCAAACACATCAAAGGCAGGAAAAAATGATCATTAACTGTCCAACTCAACATCTCAATGCAATCCCAATACAAATACCAATTCCATTCTTCAATGAGAAGGAAAAGGCAAACTCCAATTTCATTTGGAATGGAAAGAGACCCCAAATAAGCAAAGAACTCCTTAAAAAAGAAACAAGGTAGGAGACATCTCACTAAACGATTTCAAATCCTACTACACTGCTGTGGTTGTCAAGATAGTGTGGTACTGATACACTGATAGACACATATTTCAATGGAATATAAAAGAGAATCCAGTAGTCAGCCCATCTACCTATGGTCAATTGATTTTTTACAAATTGATAAAATCAGTTAAGTGGGGAAATGACAGCCTTTTTAACAAAGGGTGTTGGTAAAAATGGAAAACTTATCTGTAGAATATTCAAGCAAGATCCACACCTCACTCCATATACAAAAACCAACTCAAAGTAAATCATGGACCTAGTACTAAAACAAAGGATTATAAATGCCATTAAAGAAAAGCTTTAAAGAATTCTAGATGTCCTAATCCACAGCATAAATAGTCTTCTAAGCATCCTGAAAAATCTACAACCAGAAGAGGTTATGAATCATATCCTATGAGATAAAAAAAATTTTCCTACAGGGTAAAATAGGGAAGGCACCGACTGAGAAAAGATATTTGGTAATGATATGTCAGATAAGGGACTTATATCTAGAATTTATAAAATACTTGAGCACCACAACAAGATAAAAGTAAACAATCCAATAGAAAAATAAGCACAGGATATGAACAGACACTTCACCAAAGAAGACATTCAGATGGCAACAAATACATGAAGAAATGTTCAAAATCCCTAGCTCTAAGAGAGATGCAAATCAAAACAAAGATATCATTTCACCCATTAAAAATAGCAAAATTCAACAGAACAGCAAACAACAAATGTTGGCAAGGTTGTGGAGAAACTGGAGCCCTTATTCACTGTGGGACTGTAAAATGGTGGAACCACTATGGAAGGCTGTATGGTGCTTTCTCAAAAACTTGCAGATAGAAATACCATTTGACCCAGGAACTCCACTACTGGGAATTTACCCTAAAGAAACCAAAACTTCCAACCCAGCAGATATAGGCACACCCATGTTTATTGTTGCTTTGTTCACAATATCAAAGAGCTGGAAACTATCTAAATGCCCATCAACAAATGAATAGCTAGAGAAGCTCTGGTATATTCACACAATGGAATACTATGTTGCATTGAAAAACAAAGAATTTTTGAAATATTATACAAAATGGATGACCCTGAAGGACATTATACTTAGTGAAATATCAGTCACAAAAAGACAAATATTGCATCATACCATTGTTGTTAAATGGGAATGACTTTGGGTTTGGGGGAGACTGAGAAAGACGGGATAAATAATGTATAGTGCATTGAAACAGATGAGGGAGAGAATTGTTAAAATGAGAAATGTGATTAGATATTATTGTCACGACAAGTGTCCAGAATTAAGGCTGTATAGTGGAGTGGAGTGGACTGAGAGGGGGGCATGGATTGTATAACAACGAAAGAATTTTTCTTCTACTTTTCAAAAAGAGCAAACTGAGAAGTGGGGAGTGGACCGCGAGAGAAATGCAATAATGAATGAATGGAAATCCAAAGTCTCTGTAAATGTTCATTAAAATTAATAGTAAATTAAAAAATTTAAAAAAAGAATTATAATTATTCAAATAACGTTGTCCAGTAGCAAAGCTCAAGAACGTGTTTACAAGAAAAATAAAATGTCTTTTACTTAACAAGGTCAAGCACTTCATGTCTAGTATGTAATTAAAAATTCTCAAATACTCAAAAATGCAGGATAATATAACCTGCAATGAGGCAATCAGTCAGTCGAAATTGACCCAGGACTGACACAAATGTTAGAAATAACCAAAAAAGACATTGAAACCATTGTAAAAACAGTATATCTGTTCAAGCCATTAAGACAAGCAAAATTGAACTTCTGTAGTAACTATAATATGTGAAATGAAAAATGTTTTGCATGGTTATTGAGGAAGACTCTAAGTGATTTTTCTGATGTTTGTAGATTACTGTGCATCGTGGATTTTAAGGATTCCTTGAGAGCAATTGAAACAAAAATAGTAATTTCTTAATAGTAAGAGTCCATTT
>NW_006400122.1:1359862-1360382 GCF_000299155.1 Elephantulus edwardii
ATGTTGATCTTGTATCCTGCTACTTTGCTGAAATGGTCCACTGTGTCCAATAGTTTTCTTGCTGAATCTTTATGGTTTCCTAAGTATACTATCATATCATCTGCATAGAGAGATAACTTTACCCCCTCTTTGCCAATTTGAATACCTTTCATTTCCGTCTCTTGTCTTATTGGTATTGGAAAGACTTCCAATACAATATTGAATAGGAGAGGTTACAGTGGGCATCTTTGCCTAGTTCTTGTTCTTAAAAGGAATGCCTAAGTCTCTCTCAGGGAGGAGTGATAGGGAATGGCAAAGGACCCACTGACAAAGGAGATGAATCAGAACTGGCTTTGACAAGCACTGTGGCAAATGGACCATTAAAACAGACTTTTAAGGGGGAGTGAAAAGAAGAACAAACTGGGGATGATGGTAGAGAATATAGGGCAACAATGAATGAATGAAAACCCAAAATCTCTGTAAATGTTCATTAAAATTAATAAAATTTAATAATTTTTTTAAAAAGGGGAATGCCTTTAAC
>NW_006400122.1:1376878-1378177 GCF_000299155.1 Elephantulus edwardii
GTTGTTTTGGATTGTTTTTTTAAGCTCCTCCTTATCTTTGCTCTTACTATTCTGTATTTCATCCAGTTTCTTTTTTTTCCATTGAAAATATTCAATCATTTTTCTTTTAAAATCACTATCAGAAAGATCCATCAGGCTTTCTGGCTCCAGGATATCCATTGCTACTGTGTCTTCTTTGGGGGTTGATATCTTGCTTTGGGCTAGTGGGACAAGTGAAGCACTCTGCTTTCTATGGGCCATTGGTAGGGCAGAGTTCTTCGTGTCTGAGGTGGTAGCTGGTTTTTATTTGACGTCACTGCTCCAGAAGAAGATTGGGCAGAAATAAGAGTAAATGCGTAGAGGGTGCGTGCACACTCCAACACTCATGTGAGTGTGGAGGGAGGAAGTGCACACTGATACACGTGGGGAGGGCCTCAGGAGAACCTAAATAATGAAGGAGGAAGTCTGTTGTTCCCTTTCTGGAATAGCTTCCCCACTCTTTGGAAATGCTCAGAATCTCCCTGTTGTTTGAGTTAGTGGGCCCTACGTACTTAGGCCAGAAACCAGTTAGATTCCCCACGTAACTTAATCCTCAATGGTACATGAGTATTTTAGGGGAGGTTGATAAATCCTATAGATGTGGCAAATATGATTGTCTTCCTGACCCGAGGGTCTAAATGGGTGTGGGGTGTCTGTGTCGCAAGCCCCGGCCTGGAACTGCCTCTGCTGTCCTTGCAGATTTCCCAGCAAAGTCCAAGTTTATGAAGATGGCGTTTCCCCACAGACCTCTGGGAACTGCAGTCGGTACCTGCAGTGGTAGCAGACAGGAAGGCTGCAGTGGTAGCAGACCAGAATGCTGCAGTGGTAGCAGACAGGAAGGCTGGGTCACCGGGAAACTGATTTTTGACAAGGAGATGAAATCAGTTAAATGGGGAAATGACAGCCTTTTTAACAAATGGTGTTGGCAAAACTGGAAAACTATCTGTAGAAGACCCAAGAAGATCTACACCTCACTCCATATAAAGAAAACTAACTCCAGATGGATCATGGACCTAGGACGAAAACCAAGGACTAAATTTCATTCATGAAAAGCTTAGAAGAACTGTAGAAGTCCTAAACCACAACGTAAGCAGTCTTCCAAGCATCCTGAAAAATCTACAACCAGAAGAAGATAAAATAGATGAATGTGACCTGATAAGAATCAAATACCCATGCACATCCAAAAACTTCTCCAACAGGGTAAAAATGGAAGCCAGAGATTTGGAAAAAATATTGGTAATGACATGTCTGACAAGGGACTTATATCTAGAATTTATAAAA
>NW_006400122.1:1378457-1379841 GCF_000299155.1 Elephantulus edwardii
GGAGAAACTGGAACCCTTATTCACTGTTGGTCGAAGTGTAAAATGGTGCAACCACTATGGAAGGCTGTATGGTGCTTTCCTAAAAAGTTCAAATAGAAATACCATTTGATCCAGCAATTCCACTACTGGGAATTTAGCCTAAAGGAACCATAACTGTCACCCAGACAAGTAAATGCACACCCATATTTATTGCTGCTTTGTTTGTAATAGCAAAGAGTTGAAAACCACCTAAGTGCCCATGAACAAAGGAATGGATAAAGAAACTCTGGTATATACACACAATGGAATACTATGCTGCAGTGAAAATCAAGGAACTCATGAAATATTATGCAAAATGGGTGACCCTGTAGGACATTATGTTGACGAAATATCTCAGTCATAAAAGGACAAATATTGCATAGGGCCACTGTTGTAAAACAGGACTGACATCAAGGTTGAGAGAAGACAGAGAAGGACAGGAGGAATGATGCATATTGCATTGAAAGGGATGAGGGAGAGATCTGTTTAAAAGGGATATATGAATAGGTATTCTTGTCATTACTGAAGTCTAGAATGAAGGGTATATAATGGAGCGAACTTGGGGGGAGGGATTGCATAACAATGAAAGCGTTTTTCTTTTCAAGGAGATGAGTGTTTTGGGTGGGGGTGGGCAGGGAGAAAAGTGCAACAATGAATGACTTGTATTCCTAATATCTGTAAGCTTTCATTAAAATTAATAAATAAATTCAAAGAGGTGTGGGAGGGAAAGGGAAGACTAGAGGATCTATGAAAAAGATGAGGCCACCTGCACCTCTTTACGGTCTCGGACACCCCATAGATCACCTATACTCTGTCCTCCAGGACTCTGTGACTTAGAATCTACTCCACAAAATAGTTTGGTTTGGTTGTCCTATGAATTTCTTTAATCATTACCTAATTTCATCAGAAGAAAAATGTGAAGGTCAAAAGAACTTAAATTCTCTATCTGTAAGAGGTATTTTATTTTTGTATTATAAAAATGGAGAGATGGGAACCAGAGAATTTTTTTCATCTTATGCTGGGGAAGTGTTGAAGTTGCTAATCCTTTTGGGCTATAGATTAGTGCTCAGTGGTGGCCACATAAGAGGCTAATAAGCCATATGTATGGAACAGTGACCTTCTGGGCATATGTCTGCCTAAACGATGCATTCCTCCTCAACTTGTAAGATGACACGTGGTCACTATCCCTTTCCAATGTCCTGTCTCACAATTTCCTCTTCACCAAACACACTCTAGGGTAGTTTATTAGTAGTGCAAAGCATGTATTTCTTTACTGAAGATGATTGCAATGATAACCTTGATATTAATCCTGTGTCCTTGTCTTTTTATAACCCCCCTCACACTATGTTTAGGAATGTATTTTTTT
>NW_006400122.1:1381900-1390564 GCF_000299155.1 Elephantulus edwardii
GTAAACTGAATTACTAATGTAAATTTAGCCATTAAATGGACAATAAAACTAATGAAACTAATAAATGGGCACAGTTACTATCAAATCGTATGGCAACACTTTCTATTTTAAAAGTATATATTTTATTTAAACAAAACATAAACCAAAACCCATCTAATTGTATGTAATTGCATCTCCTGAATTTCCCATCATTGGTTCTTAGTAATCAGTGTTAGATGACGGAGTTAATTTTCCTGAGGTTAATGTTCCATTCATTGCATGAGCCAATTCTTTACCAGATTTCTATCCAGATGATGTGATATTCCTTCTTGACTCTCCTACTTTCTAACAGATGACAAAGACAAATGGTTGTTGTTATAAGCAGCTACATTTTGGAGGTGTGCTTATGCAGCAAAATCTAACTGATGTCACAGACAGGCTATTGTCAGGGCCTTGTGGCGAAAGCCTCCACAGCTCTGAGCCTTCAGAAAGAGGATACACTAGGAAGACATTTTCTTTTTTTCTTGGTATTTGTGGTTCCTATTTCCCATTCTATCAGGGCAGAGATTTGGATACTAGATAGAAAACAACTGGATTTAATCCTCTTGTCCTGTGAGGAAGCTGGGGTTATTCTCAGCTGTAATAGCTCTTGTTAAAGGTATAAAACTAGCTAAGACAAAGTCAGATGACATTTAGCATAGCAATTTTGAGGTGCTCTTTGCAAAAATCTGGCTAAAAATGTGGTCATTATAAAGTGTATTTTCTTTCTATGCAAGGATACTGTGTTGTCTTTGGGGAGAGTGATGCTCATTTTGACCACTGTGCTAGCTCCAAGAGCACAAGCTAACTGCATTCAGACTCACAGGGACTTTCAGGACATCAAGTCTCTGATACGGTAAACTTGAATGTGGAGGAGGCTTAGTCTACCTTTCTCCCTAGGAACCGCTAGTGGGTTTGAACTGTTGGTGTCTTTTCTTAGCAATGCTGCATGCAGTGGATGATATCAGCAGAGTTCTTTAAGCTTCTTAGACTACAACAGAGGAAATCCGCAGCAGCCTCCAGATTGGGAGGGAGAACTCACACCCATGGTGCCCTGTGCACTCAGTAATGGGAAGATTGCATCAGCCTCCAGGTCAGCTCTGATGAACTTGAGTTTTCAAAGTCAGTGAGGCCAGAGGCAGTAAGCTCTTTCTTACATGGAGAAGGGAAGTGAGAGCTACCTGACCAGGGGCTGGAAATGTGTGTGTGTGTGTGTGTGTGTGTGTGTGTGTGTGTGCAGCGTAGGACTCTAAGAAGAATGAAAGTTGAGGGAAGGAGAGGCTTCCTCTTTCTGATCCCTTCTTTTTACTGGGGGACTTTCTTACACAGTTGTGAGGCTAGGGGAGTGTGAGAGAGTGTGTGTGTGAGAGAGAAGAACCAGGTCTCTTGTCTTCACACACAGCACTACATCTACGCACCAGGGAAGTACTTCAGCCCCTCTGAAATAGCACATCCATGTCTGCTTTCCATCTATTTGAGTGGAGTGTCTGTGGAGGCTGAGGAAATGTACCAGTGGAGATGCAGCTGTGAGGACCCCAGCAGACCTTTGTATGTTAATTGTACCTTCACTCTGCAAGCCAGAAAGCCACTGAAAAGCCCAAATCCTGTTATTACTGTACTCTGCAAACTGCCCTCCCCAAATCCCACACTTATCCAGAGATGCCAGGGAGCAGTCTTGGGAAAGAGACAAAGCACAGCCAAGTTGTGTGAAATGTCCTCAGGGCAAAGGATAGTGCATTACCTGAGTAAGTAAAGTCTGAGGGGAGTAAGGAAGTACTTAGGAAGGAGGGGGCCAGCTGACAAATAGGCCCAGCTACAATAATTTTATGTGGGTTTTAATTTTTTTAAAAAATCATATTATTTTAAAATTAATACACATTCATTACAGAGAGTTTACAAAACTCAGAAAAAATTAAGAAATTACTACTTGTTAAGTGTTCAAAAATATACTTAAGTGTGTGGGTGTCTGTACAATGTTGTTATTAGGTGACATAGAATCCAACTCTTAGGGGCCCTCCCTGCCTGGACCTGCTTCATCCTCACAACATCTGCTGTGCTTAAATCCCATAGCTGTAGTCACCATGTCAATCCCTCTCATTGAGAGTCTTCCTCTCTTTCACTGACCTTCCACGTTTCCAAGCATGCTGTCCTTTCCCAGGGTCTAGCCCCTCCTGATAGGTAACATCCTGATAGCATTGAGAAAAGTCTCCCCATAATTGAGTGTGAGGAGCCTTCTGGCTTCACTTTCCCTCAGGTAGATTTGTTTGCTCTTTTGGCAGTCCATAGCATATTCAGAATTCTTTGCCAACAACACAATTCAGAGCTATCAATCTTCTTTGATCTGCCTTTTTTGTTGTTCAACTCTCAAAAGCATATGAAGCAACTGAAAATAACTTACTTTAGTTGTACATTAACACTTAAGGAGACATCTTGGCTCTTCAGCAATTTATTATGGAAGTTCTTGGCAGCAGATTTACCCAATACAGTGCATCCTTTGTTCCCTTGACTGCTGCTTCCTTGAGTATTAATTGTTGATCCATGTAAAAGAAAAGCATTTATGCCATCAATATTTTCTTCATTTATCATAATGTTTTTTGTTTCTAGTTATATTTATTCCCAAGTATTTAATCTTGTGATTAGCTATTCTGATGGGTATTGGTTTTTTAGCTCCAGTTCTATATTCTCTTTGTCACTGTATCAAAATCCAATTGATTTTTATATCCTGTTAATCTTGTATCCTGATACTTTGCTGAATTGCTCAACTATATCCAGTAATTCTCTTACTGAGTCTTTAGGGCTTTCTAAGTATACTATCATATCATCTACATAGAAAGAGAATTTTACCTCCTCTTTGCTGATTTGGATACCTCTTATTTCCTTATTGCTATTGCTAAGACTTCTAAGTGTGTGTGTGTGTGTGTGTGTGTGTGTGTGTGTGTGTGTGTGTGTGTACCATCAAATCAGATCTGACTGGTACAGGAGGAGATTGTCCTTCTTTCTCCAGCAGAGAATCTGGTGGATTTGAACCACACTCCTCTGGGATTGCAGTGCAGCTTTTTGCCACTAGGCCAGGCATTTGACTGTGTGGATCATAACAAACTGTGGCTGACTCTGAGAAGAATGGGAATCCCAGAACATTTAATCGTGCTAATGCGAAACCTATACTTGGACCAAGAGGCAGTTGTCAGAATAGAGCAGGGTAACACTGCGTGGTTCAAAATCGGGAAGTGTGTACGCCAGGGATGTGTCCTGTCTCCATACATTTTCAACCTATATGCAGAGCAGATTATCCGGGAGGCTGGACTCTATGAGGAGAATTGTGGCATCAGGATTGGTGGAAGATCTATTAACAATCTGCGTTAAGCAGATGACGCAACCCTGCTTGCTGAAACTGAGAAGGACCTCATGAACTTGCTGCAGAGGGTCAAGGACTGCAGTCTTCAGTATGGACTGAGGTTCCATGTCAAGAAGGCAAAGAGTCCCACCACTGGACCAATTGGTAGCATCACGATGGATGGCAATAGGATTGAGATTGTTCACAGCTTCAGTTTGCTCGGCTCCACGGTCAACACTCTTGGTGCCAGCAGCCAGGAAATAGAAAAAAACGTATTGCGATGGGAAAGTCGGCGGTTAGGGACCTCTCTGAAGTACTCAAGAGCAACGGTGTCTCTCTGGAGACTGAGGTGCGCCTGATACAGGCCATGGTCTTTGCAATCACTTGTTATGCATCAGAGAGTTGGACAATGACTAGGGAGGACAGAAGGAGAATTGATGCCTTTGAGCTGGAGAAGAGTATTGAATGTACCCTGGACTGCCAAGAAAACAAACAGATTCATCCTGGAGAGGGTTAAACGAGGCTACTCCTTGGAGGCAAGGATTCTGGGTCTTTGTCTCACATACTCTGGGCATGTTGCAAGGAGGGACCGATCCTTGGAGAGGGACATCGTGCTTGGGAGGGTGGAGGGACGGCACAAGAGGGGAAGACCCTCTATGAGATGGATTGATTCAGTGACTGAGGTAATTGGGATAGGTGTGTCAGAGGCAGTGCGATTGGCACAGGATAGAGCAGGGTTTAGGGCTGTTGTACATAGGGTTGCTATGAGTCGCAAATGACTCTACGGCACATAGCAACAACAACAACAAGACTTCTAATGCAATACTTTATAGGAGAAGTGATAGCAAGCATCCTTGCCTAATTCCTGTTCTCAAAGGGAACGTCTTTAACTTCTCTCCATTGAGATCAACGTTGGCCCTTGGATTTTAATATATGCTTTTCCCTATATTGAAGAAATTCCCTTCTATTCCTATTTGCTGAGTGGTTTTGTAAGGAAAGGCTGTTGGAATTTATCAAAGCGCTTTTCTGCATCAATTGATAGGATCATGTGGTTCTTGTCCTTTGCTTTGTTAATGTGATGAATTACACTGATTGTTTTCCTTCTGTTGAACCATCCTTGCATACCTGTTAGGAGCCCCACTTTGCCATGGTGTATTTTTTTATGTATTGTTGAATGCTACAGGCAAGGATTTTATTCAGGATTTTTGCATCTATGTTCATGAGAGATATTGTCCTATTGTTTCCTATTTGGTGGTGTCTTAACCTGGCTTTGTTATCAAGGATATGTTTACTTCATAGAATAAGTCTGGCAGAATTCCATATTTTTATATTTTCAGAAATAACTTATGTAGAATTGGTGACAGGTCTTTGAATATTTGATAGAATTCACTTGTAAATCCATCTGGTTCAGGGCTTTTTTTGGCTAGCAGTTGTTTTATTATCTTTTCAATTCCTTCTTTTGTAATTCGTTGATTCAGTTGTTCAATGTCAGTTTGTGTCAGTTTAGGTAGGGTGTTATTTTCTAGGTATTTGTCAATATTCTCTAGGTTTTCATATTTGTTTGAGTGTAGTTTTTCCCATAATATTCTATTGTTAACCTTTTTATTTTAGCTTGTTCCGTTGTGACATTCCCCATTTCATCCCTTATTCAGATTATTTGTGGCTTTTTCTTCTTTTCTTTTGTTAGTTTTGCTAGTGATTTATCAATTTCAGTGACGTGTTTGAAGAGCCAACTCCTTGTTTTCTATTTTTTTTTTATTTCTCCTGAATTTTTATAATTTTAGGGTTTGGTTTTTTTTTTGGAGGGTGTTGTCTTTTTTTGCTGTTCTTTTTCAATTTATTAGAGATGTTGGGCTAGGGAGTCAATGGTCATTTTTCCTGTCTTTTCATGTGTTTGCTTATTGCTATAAATGAACCTCTAATTACTGTTTTCCTGATTCCCAGAAGTTTCGGTAAGTTGTGTAATGCATGGTTTTTTCTTCTTTATCCTCTTGTTATTAATTTCTAATTTTGTAGCATTGTGGTCTGAGAAGATGCTTTGTATTTTTTTCTATGCTTTTTAATTTTTTGATGCTTGCCTTGTGTCCTAAATATGATCTATTCTTGAGAACATTCCATGCACATTGGAGAAGAAGGTATACTGTGCTTTTTTGGAGTGCATTAGCCAATAAATATCTATGAGATCAAGTTGGTTTATTTTGTGGTTTAATTCTTCAACATCTTTGTTGAGTTTCTTTTTTGGAAGCTCTATCCTTTCTTGAGAGTGCTGTATTGAAGTCCCCAACTACTTTAGTAGTGTTATCTATTACTTTTTTCAGGTTTGTTAATGTTTGTTTTATATATTTTGCAGGTCTTTCATTTGGTGCATAGATATTTATTATTGTTAAATCTTCTTTTTCTATTGACCCCTTATTCATTATGTAGTAGCCTTTCTTGTCCTTTATGATAGTTTTTTAAATTGTAACCTATTTTATTGGAAATTAATATCACCACTCCTGATTTTTTCTTGTTGTCATGTGCTTGGTTTATTTCCCCCACCCTTTTATTTTTAGTCTTTCTTTATCTTCATTTCTCAGGTTTGTATCTTGTAGGCAACATATTGGTGAATTTTGGGGTTTTTTTCTCCAATCTGCTACTCTTTTTCTCTTCAGTGTTGCATTTAAACCATTCACATTCAGTGTGATTATTGAGAGGCAAGGTTTCATTGCTATCATTTTGTTGAGGGGTTTTTGTTTGTTTGTTTGTTTGTTTGTTTTTGGGTTTGGGTTTGTTTATTTGTTTTTTTGCTGTTGTTTCTAGTTACTTTGGTCCATCCTGTTCCTGTGGCACCTCTGCAAGAAGGACTTCTCTCAGTGTTTCCTGAAATGGTAGTCTTGTTTTTATGAACTCCCTTAAGTTCTGTTTTTCTGAGATTATGTTTATCTCTCCTTCATATTTGATGGACAATTTTGCTGGGTATAATATTCTTGGTTGACAGTTGTGTTCTTTGAATATTTGATATATGTTGTCCCATTGTCTGCTCACATTGTTTCTGCTGAGAAATTGGCGATAAATCTTATGTGCTCTCCCTTATAGGTTACTCTTCGTTTCTCCCTCATTGTTTTCAGAATTCTCTCCTTATCTTTGATTGTAGCAAATTTGACTAGGATACGCCTTGCTGCTTTTCTTTTCGGATCTATCTATATGGTGTTCTTTCAGCTTCTTGAATATATCTTTTCTCACTCTTCATTTATGCCTGGGAAATTTTATTCTAATAATTCTTCCACAATTTTTTCAGTGCCTTTACTAGCTTCTTCCTGTTCTGGGATTCTGATTATGCCCATGTTATGTCTCTTGAATCGATGTCCCACATTATTCTTTTATTTTCTTCTTTTTCCTTCCTTTTTTATTTTTTCTTTTTTTTTGTTGTTGTAGCAAATCAGTGGTGACAATTCTATCTTCTATTTCACTCGTTCTGTGTTCCATCTCTTCAACCCTTTTCATGTGACCCTCCATCATATTGACAGCATCTGAAACATTGGTCCTCATATTTTGGATTGTGGTTTCTTGTATTCCAGAGCCACTAATGCCTCATTTGTTCTACCTTCATTGTTTTGGATTGTTCTTTTAAGCTCCTCCTGGTTTTTGCTTGCAGTGTCCTGTAATGCTTCAAGTTTGTCTTTCACCCCTTGAAAATATTAAATTATTGTTTTTATTTTTGTTTTTGTTTTTAAATTCTTTGTCAGAAAGTTTCATCAAACTTTCAGGCTTCAGGAAGTCCATTGATAGTGTGTCACTTTTGGGTGGATGACATCTTGCTAGTGGGCTTGTGTAGGGTGTGAATAGACTGCTTCTTTCCTCACAATGCTGTGGTAGAGTTTTTCATGCCTGAGGTGATAGCCAGTTCTTGATCTGAAGTCACTGCTCCAGAAGATGGTGGAGCAGTTCCCTTGCCTGGGTTTCTCATAGTTCAATGAGAAAAAGGCCTGAGGAAGCAGCCTCTTCTGTCAGACAACTGCCACAGCTAAGGTAGCCCAATGTGTTCTGGGCTAAAAGCAGTTGATTGACTGGATGTGCAGAGATACAAGGCAGAGCTTGGAAACCTCATTCAAAAAGAAGGAAGCCTTGGTTTTCCCTTCAAGAATGAGCTCCTGCTATTTCACTCCCTTCTGATTGGACTTAAGGTGTCCCACATGATCCAAATAGCAGTTACACCATCCCAACACTCCAACAAGGAACTTCACTCAAGTTCCAGTGTTTCTCCCAGTGCATGTCGGGAGCAGCATTCTGGGTGTGGACTGGCAGCATTTGGATCAGAGTTCCAGGCGCAGGCCAGTGATGATGGAAATTGGAGTTCCTGGCGTGACTGTCCAGTGTGTGCATCAGCAGCTCCCTGGCATATGGTGTGGCATCAACAAGCAGCTCACTGGTGCATGTGTGGAAACAGCAAGCAGCTCCCCAGCGAGAACATCCAGTTTCAACTTCTCTTAACATTTTAATTACTTTTTCTGTTATTTTCCCAAGTCTTATTATAAGTAGCATCTCATAACTTTAGGCATATTTGGGTTTGATTTGCAGAAGTTTTCTCATCTTTAGAATTTGGGATTTGAAGTGGCTTTAATTCTTTAAGCTACACATATTTTAAGAACAAAAAAAGGAAGGGCATCAAAGGGGTCCTGTGAGAGAGGCCTACAATGCTGATTTGTTCTACATTTGTTTCCTAATAGACTATCTAAGGCTAAAAGGATAAAAATTACTCCAAAGGAGGAGTACAACTAGCATAGAAGAAATGAGATGAAGACAGGTGCTTAAATTTTTCTTCCACCTTGAAATATCATAAATACCACATTTCCCCACAAAACCATCACTTAGAAGTACCTTATCTTTTAGAATATTTATGAAGATAAATTTTAAAAGATAAGTGTGTTATCTTTTAGGATATTTATAAATTCACTAATGTTATGATTCAGTCTAACATACTTTAATCGAACATTTATAGCTGGCACTGGAAGATTAAAAACAAACAAATAAATAAGGGACAATGAGTTCAAAGAGTTCAAGGTCGTTGGTGATGGGATAGTTTAATAGTAAAAGGAAAAAATCAGAATGAGATTAATTTTTAAATATAAGTAGCCATCGATATGGTGGGAGTATCACTGAATAAAAGTCAGGTTATTTTGCTGTTGTTGTTGTTGTTATGTGCCGACGAGTCATTTGTGAGTCATAGCGACCCTATGTAAAACAGCCCTAAAACGTGTTCTATCCTGTGCCAATCTCATTGCCTCTGAAACACCCATCCCAATTACCCCAGTCACTGAATCAATCCACCTCAT
>NW_006400122.1:1392247-1393107 GCF_000299155.1 Elephantulus edwardii
GAATCTTCTGTTCAGCTCTTTAGTGTCTTGGATTCTTCCTTGTGCTTCTCTACGTTCCAGTGCAATCTTCAGAGTTTCTTCTGACATGCATATTGGTCTTTTCTTCCTCTTCTGTCTTTGTAATGACTGCCTGCACTCTTCCTGCATCATACATTCAACATCTTCCCACAACTCATCTGGCCTTCGCTCATTAGTGTTCAAGACCTCAAACCTATTCCTGAGATGATTCTGAAATTCAGGTGGTAGGAGACAATCAGCTGCTTGCCTAGTTTTCACAGCTGATATTGAGTTTCTCCAGCGGTTTTTTCCACAGATGTAATCGATCTGATTCCCATGTAGGGAATTTATTTTTAAATGTGGTTAAATATGTTTGTTGTGTTGTGTGCCATTGAGCTGGAATAAATTCCTAGATGACCCTCCAGTGAGTTTTTAGAGGCAGCAGATTACAAGAGAGGAGATCGTTCATCTTTCTCCTGGCGAACATCTGTTGGATTAGAACTGTGTGCCTTTGGAGCAACTGGCAGCTTTGAACCACTTTCTTTTGGGGTTGTAGTGCAACTTCTTCCTAATAGGCCTCCAGGGCTTTTATATATTTATGTACACAGATATGTTGTTGTTGTTGTTGTTATGTGCCATCGAGTCGCTTGCGATTCATAGCGACCTATGTACAACAGGCCTAAACTCTGCTCTGTCCTGTGCTAATCGCACTGTCTCTGACACTCCCATCCCAGTTATCCCAGTCACTGAATCAATCCACCTCATAGAGGGCTTTCCTCTCCTGCGCTGTCCCTCCCCCCTCCCAAGCATGATGTCCCTCTCTAAGGACCGGTCTCTCCTCACAACATGTCCAAAGTATGTTA
>NW_006400122.1:1394202-1396253 GCF_000299155.1 Elephantulus edwardii
GTTCTCCAGATTTCTTGGCACAACTTGGTGAGCACGTCCAGGGCAGCATCTGTTAACTGAAATATGTCAATTGGTATACTATCTACTCCTGGAGCCTTATTTTTTGCCATTTCCTTCAAAGCAGCTGAACTTCTTCTTGCATCACCATAGCCTCTTGCTTATATATTGTTTCATGAAATTCTTCTGTGTCTTCCAATTCCTTTCGATATAGTGACTTAGTGCATTCTGCCGAAAGCATCCTTGATTATATCAACTCGATGTTTGAATTTGTTCTTCAGTTCCTTGAGCTTAAGATATGCTGATATATTAATATATTTCTGCAGGAGAAAGATGGACAATTAACTGCCTCTGACCACCTGGTGGAGGGCTGACTAAACAATAAACAACAACATATATATCTCTATTTTAACTTTTTCCCTCTTGAACAATATTGTGATAAGTATATATATAACAGAATATTGGTTATTATAACATTCTTCAAATATTTTTGTCATTTTACCTGTAATATTCAATTATATTAATTACATTAGCTATGCTGTGTTTCTGTCACTATCATCCTTTTCCAATGGCTTTTAATTGTTCCAAATAGATAAACATACCCCTTAAATACTAATTTTCAATGCCCCTCTCCCATTTGTACCTGAAAACACCTAGTGAACTTTTATCCATATACAGATGCCTACTTTAAGAAGCTCACAGAAGCACATTCTCTCAGTATTTGTCTTTTTTGTGACTGACTTCATTCAGCATGACCTTTTCAAGGTCCGTTCATGTTGTAGTATGTACCAGAGCTTTCCTTTACATAATTTTTGTATATATACAGCACATTTGTTTATCTGTTCATCTGTGATTGACACTTGGGTTGTTTCTGCCTCTTGGCTGTTGTGAGCCATGTAGACAAGGGTATTTTCTTGTTAGCATTCTGTAAATATACTATAAATTCTCATCACAGTTTTGGGTGAAATAGGAATTCTTGCTGTATTTATATTTTAACAAAGCAATTCTAAGGTTTTGAAGACAATTTTTTTAAATTAACAGAAAATCTTATTTGTCCTTAAGATACCATCATCACCACTCATACCCCCATCAAATCCTAGGAAAAATACTTTACGGGACACCTTCTAAAGAGTTGGTCCAAAGCTCTGAACGAGTTAGCATTTGAAAGGGAGATTTTCTGTTGGATTTTCAAATTTTGATGATGCACTTTCAATTCCATGGGAATTTCTCTAAATTAGTTTCGCGCTTATATTTATAGTTTACTAGAAAATGAACTACTAAATTTAATACTTGGATCAGAAGTAAAACAATATCCTACTTTTTGTTTGTGCTTCCAAATGTGCTGTGCAAAATTTGATGAGTAATACTTTCGGTAAACCAGTCGATGTATTTCAGGTTATTTGCAGAAGCTGCAGTGGTCTGGACTATTTAGCTGGACAGTTAGTTCCTGGGGCAGAATTAATTATTGCCGTTAATGGAATCATAGCTTCAATGAAGTTCTTTGAAAGCTTCTGTGCTGTCAGTAATCCCCAAGCTGCATTTCCTTCTTCTGGTTATCATTCTTTCAGTATAGCTCTTATTAAATGTGCCTTCACAGGACAAAGCTATGTCCACCTTTCCCCACTGATTTTGTTATTGATTACAGTTGAGTCAAGCACAACTCATAGCAACTCTACGAACAAAAGACCTAATGTCTTTCCATAACTATCGTCAGTTCCATGTTCATAGAGTTTCCAGAGGCATGTGGTTTAGGAAGTGGATGCCACTCCAGCTTCCAAATCTGTTTTACAACTGGGAGCTCCACCAAACACTGTCCATATTGGGAAACCATTCTGGTATTTGATATCCAAATGGTACAAGGTTCAGCACATTTCATTGTCGTATTTTGCTTTAAAATGAAATGTGCGAGGAACTAGAGTCAGAAAATCAAAAGGGCTGAACCCGCTCAGCATTTCTTAAGCTCAGGGAACTGAAGAACAGATTCAAACCTAGAGTTGCTGTAATCAAGGATGCTTTGGGCAGAATATTAAATGATCCAGGAAGTATTAAAAGAA
>NW_006400122.1:1397838-1398472 GCF_000299155.1 Elephantulus edwardii
GGGTAATCGGGATGGGTGTGTCAGAGGCAGTGTGGTTGGTGCAGGATAGAGCAGGGTTTAGAGCTGTTGTGCATAGGGTCGCTATGAGTCGGAAACGACTCGATGGCACATAACAACAATAACAAGGTTCAGCATCAATGTAACCCAGGTTACTTTATACTGCACATTGACAAAGAGTGATTTACAAAGTGGAAGAGTGTTCCTCCAGATATAAATAGCATTAGTTCATTTAGCAGAGATTAAGTGTCATGAAGTTGATTATGACTGAGAGTAAGTTTTCTTAAAAGACCTGAACTCTGTTCTGTAGCTAACATCATTTCTGTACAGAACTCTCATCTATAACTAACATAATTTCTGTACATTTATAGAGTTTAGAGAGTTTGTAGGGTTTAGAGAGTTTGTAGCATTTCCAGTGGCATCTAGTTTAGGATATGGATGCCATTTCTGCTCCGCAGCATAAATGAATCTGGAAGCAAATTTGAAAATTGTACATAATGGGTAACAATTATGGTATTTGACAAGACTATGGGACAGGGAAGAATTCAAGATATTAAAGAGTTGAATAGAAGATTTCAAAAGGCAGCACGGGATGATGAAGCAAAATATTACAATGAAATGTGCAAGGAGTTGGAGT
>NW_006400122.1:1399978-1414694 GCF_000299155.1 Elephantulus edwardii
AGAGGAAGGCCGTCTATGAGGTGGATTGATTCAGTGACTGGGATAATTGGGATGGGAGTGTCAGAGACAGTGCAATTGGCACAGGACAGAGCGGAATTTAGGGCTTTTGTACATAGGGTCGCTATGAGTCGCAGGCGACTTGACGCCACATAACAACAACAACAACATGGGACAGTGTACAGCACCACAGCAACTCTAAGTTGTTCAGTTCAGCAAATAGATAAAAGATAGCTGTTTCATTTAAAGACTATTCATTAAAAAAGAATAAGTTTTAAAGCCATACTTTTGAACAAACTTTCACTCTAGGCAAAGGCTCGAGGACACCCACTCTTGATGGGAAAAGAGCAGCAGTACACATCAGGCATGACCCAAAAAACTTCTGTCATTCGCCCATCAGGGCTGTCATCAAATGCAGCAAAACAGCCCGTTACTTGACAAAAATGGGCCTTCTCATAGCGTCTCTACAAAGTAAATTTTTACTTATTTTTCAAGACATTTCATGTAATCTTTCTAAAAAGACAAAAAATCCCCCAAAACTCTCAAATTTGGAATTTCTAAATTGGGAAATATGGGTGATTCCAGCAGACTTTGATTATAGTGAACATAATCACTAGGTTTCTTTCAATTTTGGAAGTATTGCAAATGGAGCATAGATGCTTACTGAAGTAAAATTATTATACTCCAGAGACAACAACAACAGCAAAAATACAGAGCTGGACATATAATTATTTTTAAAAATCTGCTATCTATTTTTAAAATAGCTAAGTCAATCAGTGAATAATAAATGCTATTTTTAAAAGGAAAGTCAGCAAATATTTAAAAGGAAAGTCAGCAATTTATTGTACAAAAGTATTATTAGAAATTATGGCCTTGATTGACCACCTTCTTGGCTGAAACATGGAAGACATTAAAAATGTTTTTGTTAAAGCAAATTTTGCATACTTTTAATATCTATAACATTTTCTAATTTTAAAATATATCAAGACATGTTTTTAAAAATATCTCCTGATACTCTCCACCTTTAAGGATCTGTTTTTTAGTAGAAAACTGACTTTTTCTTAACTTGTAGGGGATGAATGAGTAAGTATGCAAATTCTCCACCTTTTCCTTTTGATATCTTCTTGTAGCAGGATTCACAGCAGAACTCACCCTGCCCTTAAACTTAATATAATGAAGAAAATAGTTCCTGGGTGTTGTCAACAGTTAGACAAGTGGTTGGTTTGAACCCATTCATTGGCACTTCAAGATGCAACCCTGGGGCTAGCCTGATTCATAAAGATAACAGCCAAGAAGACCCACTGGAGCAATCCATAGCCACCCATAGCCGTGTACACTATGCGGGGTCAACAGGAATTGAATGAAATTCAGATAGTGACAGGTTTTGAAGTTTTCTGTTGTGGTTGTTTCTCAAAACTTGTTGTCATTGAGTTGGAACCAACTCATTGCTGACCCTCCAGCTTTCAGAAGTGGTACAGGAATTGTGTGGGAACAGAGAAATTGTCAGTCTTTCATAATGCTGCTGGTGGATTCAAAATGCCAGACAGGCATCATATTTGAGGTAGCAGCCATGCCATAACCTTCAATCTTCCACACTGACTCCAGGTCACAGTCTGCTTTCATTCATCAGCAATTGTGCTAGTCAACCTGTAGCATTGGTTCTGCATTTCATCACTAAGACTGGAAAATATAGGTCAAATTGGAGGTAAGTTGAAGAATCTTACTGCCACTTATTCAGCTTGTGATAATTCATGTCCAGCAAGCACATGAGTAGGCAACGACAAGATCTAAAGATGAAGCAGCTGAAGTGCTCAGGTTTCCCTTTGGAAAGTAATCTTTCTAACTAGAACTCCTTTCCTGTGGTCTAGGGTTCATAGATTATATGAGGAAGACACCCACTCTATTATGAAAATGCTTGCTTTCCCTTGTTCAGCTTCAGTGTGCAATATCACTTTTAGAAACCGATATTTTATCAAGGATAGATTTTGACCAATAAGAAAATCTAATAATTTTGGAAGCCACACAACATAAGAAAGTAGTCAACAGACCAACGTTTGTGTGTGTCCTTGACTAGACAACAGTGTCCTACTAAGTGGACATCTAGATAGATTGCTTTATAAAACAATATTGAAATGCAGTCCCACTCAGGCCTGAGGAATTTGCCCTCCAGGGACTAGGTGAGAAGTGCTAATGTTCCTTTACGTGGAAGACATTGCGGTCGTGCTGGCCAGGCACATGGCTGTAAAATCTGATTCTGGGAAGTGGTATAATCATATTTCCAACAAACCTTTGGTGTGCCCTAAACTGAAATCACACTATTACATTTTCATGAGAACCTACTGGCATATGCTTCTTTAGAAGCATTTTGTTACATTTTTCTCCTATCTAAATAATCCAACTTAAAAAGAAATATCTTGACATGGCATGAATCATCCTTTGCATATTAATTCCTGTTTTGGCTTCTGCCAAAAATTTGTATTTATTTTCTATAATTGTGGCACATTCATCCTTGTGTTTACATTTTGGCAATTGTGATAGTAACTGAAAGAAAACATTTTGGAAGGAGGGCTTACCTGCTCTATGGCAAAGGTCAGTTGCAAAGTGATGAGTCATGCATTCTTTATTGGAATTATGGATACTCAAATGCCAAATTTTTATGATTCAAAGACATCTGGACACCAAGTGGGGTGATCAACCATTCCACCTTGCCTAGACTTGAGGAGTTTCCCTGGACACTAGACTTCGGTGGTAGAATTGAGAAAGCCTGAGAAACTCATTGCTGCTGGTAAACCTAGTGTGAGGACAAGAAGAATGAATAGAGCAGCAGACAGCAAGGAAGAGAAGCCAGACCAAAAGGAGGTGTTTCTTGTTTGCAAAGATGTGACACAGAACACGAACATCAGAAGATATGAAATGGGTGCTCTGGAAAACCGAGGGCTGCAGGGTTCTGTGCTGAGTTTCACAGAAAACTGACTTCCCTAAGAAATGCCCCAGTCTGGGTTCCCAGGATTTCCATGATCAAATTGAAGTGAACAGCTGAGGGAGTCATCTTTTTCACTCACTTACTCATTAATTAATTCAGAAACAGCCTCCTTCTTGTGAGGTTTGTATTCAAATTGACAGGGCTGGCCTCTGACTGCTTATCAAGTGCTCCACATGTGTTCTCATTTATCCTGTTAATAATCTAATTGTTGAATTTCATTGTTGGCCCCACTTTTGAGGTTGGTAAATGGTGGCCTAGAGAGACAAAGGCAGGCAGGGCAATGGGAGGTAAAGCACTGTAGGCCTTGAAGGAAGCCTCATGCTGGCCTGAAGGTGGGGTAGTGGTAAGTTCTTTACCTTCATGTAAGATTCTCAGTCAGATTCAGGTCCATTCATCTCAGTCTCAGTCCCCATTCCCCTGTCAGTGGAGGCTTATGTAACATGGTAATGTTAGACAGGTTTCAGCAAAACTTCCAGTTAAGATAAACTCTCTTTTTCTCTCATTGGCATCAAGTTGGTTTCATCCTCCAGCAGGTTTTCAAGCCTGTAAACATAAGATGAGATGGCTCAGCTCTCGCACTGTGAGGGAAGCTTGATCACAGGATTAGCAACACACCTCTCCACAGACTATGTTACCAGAGCTCCCTTAAGATAAACTAGACCTAATGAGGTCTGATCTGTAACCAATAACAGGGATGGCATATGATCAGACTATGGTAAGTATGTGTATTCACATGGAGCCAGGGACCTGCTCGATGACATCTAAAAGCAACAACTGAGGGATGGACAAGTCTTGATTCTTGAAGTAAGGCTGTGGATGCAATTAAACTGTAAGTTCTGGATTCTTTGTATTGTTTGTGTGTACTGTTGAGTCAGAACGAATCACAGCTGATCCTCTAGAAGGTTTTCAGAGGCAGAAGATTGCCCAGGAAATTTCCCATTCCCACCACTATCCTGCGGAGCACCTGGGGATTCAAACTGAGTGTGTTTGAGACTACAGCACAGCTTCTTACACTAAGCCAGCAGAGCCCCTAGTGTGTGTATTATGTAGATACATTTCTTAATTGACATTCACATTAGCTGGAAGGAAACACTGAGCTGTCCAAAAGGGATCTGAAAAGTTCTCAATGTTGACATTGATCTTTGTATGGTGAGAAGGAGCAGAAGGGGAATAGCAAAAAAGCTGTTATGGTCAAAGAAGATATGTGAGAATGGGGTTTGCCAGGAATAAGCTAAGGTGAGGAAGGTGGCAGGTGAGATTCTAAAAGACCATTTACTAGCATCTGACAAAAGTAGCATCTGGACAGAAATGACTCTGAAACCTGTTTCTACTTTTATTTATTGAGTGAATAAATGAACTACCTCAAATTTTAACATGAACAGAGGTGCAGCATTGTCACAATGTTCATCTCTCTGACCCTAGAGCCAGGTTGCCCATTTACAGCTGTATGGGCTCGGGCATGGGACGAGCCTTTCTAAGTTTGACATAATCTATAAAATGGCAATGGTAAAGGTAGAACTGTCATTATGGGTGGTGAAAAGGAATTAAGTAGGTAATAGAAACAAAAGGATTGTCTCTGGGAAGTAGTATTATATATATTGGCTGTAATTATTTAAGTCCATAGTGTATTGATCTTATTTGCAAAGCAAATATGGTTTTTACTATTTATAATAGTCTTAACTATGAACTTTAGAATTTGCTGTTCTTTCTTTAACTTCCTCTTTTGCTGTACTCAAGCTTCCTTCTTCTTCTTTTTTTTATTTTTGTGTGAGTGTACCGTCAAATCAGATCTGACTGGTACAGGAGGAGATTGTCCCTCCTTTTCCCGGCAGAGCATCTGGTGGATTCGAACCGTGTGCCTCTGGGATTGTAGTTGCAGCTCCTTGCCACTAGGCCACCAGAACTCCTCTCAAGCTTCCTTCTTGAGACGCTGGTAAGATTAACCTCTTTGCTGGTGAGCAAAACTAGAGCTATTGTCCCTATAGTATATTTAGTTCAGTAGAATCTGATGAACTAATTACAGAGGAGCTCAAAGACTCCCTGGCTCCCATTATAAAAGGACAAATGTTTCCTAGACTCTCACCTTATTCTCTCTCTTACACACACACACACACACACACACACACACACACACACTCAGCCAAAAGAGTGGAAACATCTCTTATTTTGTAAATCAGTTCTTTTAAATCCTGTTTAAACATCCTGATTCCTAAGCCTTATTTCAGACCAATAAAATCAGAAACATCTGAAGGCAGGAGATTCACATGGCTTTGAATCTCTTTCAGCTCATAGTGACTCTATGGAGCTGGGTACCACAGCCTCAGAGGGTTGCCAAGGCTTTCCATTTTTACAGAAGGAGACTGCCACATCTCCTCCCACAGAGCAGCTGGGTAGCAATTGATAACTGCATCACCAAGGCTCCTTGGACAGTGACATTTAAAACTGCATTAGAGTCCACTTGTAGCATCTGAGTATAATAACAAAGGGCTAATTCTGCTTTTATTGTCTTTGTTGAGTGCACCACATTGACCATTACTCATAGTGACCCTATCAACAGCAGATCTGAAACTTGCTCTGTTCTGCATCATCCTCATCATCCCTGATAATGTTCAAGCCTATTTCAACCACTGTATCAATCCATCTTGTTGAGAGTCTTTCTCTCTTTTACTGACTCTCCACCCTTCCAAGCATTATGTCCTTTTCTAAAGACTGACTTCTCCTAGCAACTTGTCCAAAGTATGTGAGATGAAGTTTCATTATCCTTGCCTCTAAGGAGGCTGCACCTTCTCCAAGACATATTTGTTCTTTTGGCCATCAATGTGGTATTCAGTACTCTTCTACAACACCACAACTCAAAACACTGTTTTATCTTCTGTCAACATTAGTCAAACTCCAACTTTCAGATGCGTAGGTAGTAACTGATAAGACCATGGTTTGAATGAGGTTTGTCTTAGTCTTCCAATTGACATCACTATTCCTTAGCACCTTGGAGAGAGACCTGGCAGCAGACTTCTCCAATGGAACATATTTTTTTTTTTACTTCTTTACTGCTGTTGCAGTATTATGGATCCAAGATTATGGATCCAAGAGAGATGAAATCGCTAACCACTTCAGTCTTCTGTTTATGGATCATGGTGTTGCCTGCTGACTCAGTGGTGAGGATTTTTGTTTTCTTGATGTTCAGTAAATTGGGCAAAAAGATTTGCCACTTTCTAAACTGAAGCACTTGTTAAAAGAGCTTTTCCCCCCTGCCTGTTTCAGTAGCTTATAGTTAAAAGTTAACATGAATATTAATCTTCATTTGTTTGCCCTAGAACAGAACCATGAGGACACTTTATAACACACAGGAGCCATCCTCAGGGATAACAGTGAGATCTGGCCAGTATGATTCAGATGAGGTTGCCACTCAGATTACCATGAGAAGACACAGAGACACAGATGCAGTCTGAGTCTTTTAATTACAAAAATCTCTGCTTGGCCCCAGAGGGGCAGGTTTTGGAAGTTCAAATCTCATATCCCCTCCACACCTGTATTCAATGAAGCACATGCTTCTCACCCACACCTATCTCTGCCATAGGATTTAAGCAGCAGGTGGCAGATCTGCAGCTTGGTGGTAACACGCATATGCTGTCTCAGTATACATACGTCAAGAGTTACAAGGCACATTTTGTAATACTGAAGGTGCTTTGAATGGCAAATAACAGACAAGCTGGTGTTATCAGCATCACGTGGAAACATATTGAACATGTGCATTCTCAAGACCCACTCCAGGTTCTGGATCAGAAACACTGGCAGTAGAAGCAGAAAAGCCTTCTCACTCATTTTCCAGATGGCGGTGTTGCTAAAGTTTAGAGCCACTGACCTGGACCAGTAGGGGCCTATCTGTAGGACTGCAGGACAGCTTCTTACCACTGGGTCACCAGAACCCCAAGGAGGCCAATCCCCAGGAATGAGAACAGGGCAGGACCTGAAACATTATAACTGGGAGGATGGGAGGTCACATGTCCTCTACACACATAATTTCCCCCAATAATTTTTATCATAAAGTATATATTTTGGAATCAGGAGTGGAATCCACTTCCTTACAACATGCCTCCAGAAACTCTATGAACTTTGATAAATATCGATTGTTACAGAGAGGTTTCAGGCCTTTTGTTCCTGGGGTTACTATGAGTTGTGCTCAACTTGAAGGCAATAAAAAACCAACAAAGTATGGTTAGTAAAACCTGTAAAAACAGGACCTGTGAAAGTCAGAGAGAGCTCTGGTGGTAGAGGCCTAGTGGTAAGGAATTGCTCTGCCAATCTAAAGGCACACAGTTCAAATTCACCAGTTGCTCCACAGAAAATGGGCAGTCTCTCCCCATGAGATTTACAACCTCCAAAAACCTGCTGGAGGGTCAACTATGAGTCAGTTGCAACTCAATTGCCAACAACAATAACAACAACACAGAAATCTGTCAGAAAAGGAAACTCAAATATCTTCTACCGGAAGAGAGTGATGGTTTAGCCCTTAGGAAGTTGTCCTGCTAACTCAAAGGTGGCACCTCCCTGGAAGTTTGGACCCACCAACAGCTCATTGAAAGAAAGACTAGTAATCTCCTCACCATGATTTATGGTCTGAGAAATCTTCCAGTGGGGTCAGTTATGTGTTGGCTCTGACTCAAGGGCAATGAGTTGAGGTGAGGTGAGTTAAGAAAGCAATAGAAAAGCAGTAAGACAACATCCTTTAAAGGCAGAAAACTTGTATGGCCTAGAAAAGGAAGGCAATCAAGCTCTCACAGGCCTCTGTATGACAAAATAGTTGACATTTCAAACAATTTCATGTGTACAATTTATTAGCATTAATTATGTTCACCACATTACATAATTGTTACCATTATCTATTTCCAGGTATTTTCATCAACTTTAACAGAAAGTCAGCACCTCTTCAGCAGTAGTCTCTTATCACTGCCCCACTCACCTGCCTCTGGCAGCATAACTAGGTCTCTGCACCTTTCGTTATCTAGACAATTCATTCAAGCGGGATCCCAATTTCTCTTCGTGACCATGTATATCCTTTTAAACCATAATATTGGATGCTACCAGATCTTATTGATCCAATGAACAACCAAAGAAAGAGACCTGAAAAGTATTTCAGGATAATTGTGAGGTCTTTTTTTGTGTTGTACCTGTGAAGAGCAACGACATGTTCTAATATGGACATGTGGAGTTCATAGGCACTTGAGAAAGAGAAACCACTGTGAAAATAGTCTTCCTTAATCTCCAGATCTTCCCAGTCTTGTGTCTTTCCCTTGAGAACTTCATCCTCACAGAAATTCTGCTAATTGGGAGCTGGCCAGATCTGTACATGATAGATTGATTTCTAGAGGTTACTGTGGTATAATCCATAGTCTCTTTAATATGTGATTATTCATAAATATAGACATTGCTTGGGGAGAGCCTTCTATACCTCCAACGTCTTATTCATTTTTTTTAATATCCTTTGTCCTGAACTCTTTGATCCAGACTCAGAAATATGGTAGTTACCATGACAACTATCTAGCAATATCATTTTATTCCTCCAGGATAACAGGATCCTCTTGGGAAGAGTGTGGCAGCATTAATTATGTTTTATCTTGATGCTTTGCATGAAAATTAACTATATGAGATCATATCTTTAAATCTTCACTTGGTGTGTGGGATTTCATGTTTCAGTCTGCTTTCTAGAATCTGTGCGAAGTAAAAACAAATCATATGAAGACTTAATAATTATTATGGTTGTTTCCCAACATGTCTAAGGAAGGCAGTGATTGTACCAATATCTTCAAGAAACATTGTTTATTAGTCCAGCCACAAATTCCTCCATAAGCATGTGGCCACTTGGAGATTTGGCCTATTTTCAGAAAATCACTCCAGAGATAATTGTGCACATTCCTCACTTCCTTTGATAATTGGAGGGGAAAGTCGTTAGATATTAGTTTACCTGAAGAGGGTGAAGCCAGGCTGCTCCTTGGAGGCAAGGATTCTGAAGCTTCATCTGACATACTTTGGACATGTTGCAAGGCGGGATCAGTCCTTGGAGAAGGACGTCATACTTGGAAGGGTGCAGGGACATTGCAAGAGAGGGAGACCTTCAATGAGATGGATTGTTTCAGTGACTGAGGTAATGGAGATAGGTGTATCAGAGACAGTAATATTGGCACAGGATAGAGCAGGGTTTAGAGCTGTTGTGCATAGAGTCGCTATGAGTCAAAGGTGACTCAATGGCACACAACAACAACAACAACCAAACAAATTGGAGCTTTGGTGGCCTAGTGGCAAGAAGCTGAGCTGCAATTCCAAAAGCAAGTGGTTCAAATCCGCCAATTGCTCTGTGGGAGAAGGGTGGGCAATCTCGTCCCATGTGATTACTGTCTCTGAAAACCCACCGAAGAGTCAGCTATGGGTCAATTCTGACTTGAAGGTACACAACAACAACACCAGACAAATTAAACAAGTGTTCACCATTTTATATCCCAATTGTGGTTGTTAGGCATTGTGAAGGTGAGTACAACTCATAGCAAACCTGTGAACAAAAGATCTGAACCCTGTTTTATTCTGTGTCATCCTCACACTTCCTGATACACAAGAGCCCATTGTAGCAGTCATCATGTCAATCCACCTGATTGAGGATTTTCTCTTATTCACCGACCCTCCACCCTTCCCAAGGAATAGCCCCCTAAGATAAATAAAAATTTGCAGAATGATGGCTTATTCCAAATAGATTTATTATTAATGAGGTAGTCCGGAGTGCTATGTAAGTATTATTTCCATGTATGATCTTGCTTTCAGTCTTTAATGAAGTCTTAGAAAGATCCTAGTGACTATCAGCTATTTAAAAATCTAGGCCAATTGGTTGATACTGTCAAGTCAATTATATCTTTTGGCAAGCCTATGTTCCAGGTTGGTATCATGTTCCCCAGGGTTTGCAGTGGGTGATTTTTTTTTTTACCAGGTCTTTCTTCCTAGGTGCCTCTGGGTGAATTCCCATAGGATAGCAGCCAATTTGCACCATGCCTATATTCTCTGGCACAATCTATCTAGTCTTTTTCAAATTCAAACTCATTTCCAATTTAGTGATAATTCCTTCCCTTTCCTACCACCAACTGCTCTTCCAAGCCTTCCTCCCTCTATTCTCTCAGCTGTGTGCTCCCCATCTTCTGATTGCTGACTTTTGCTCTCCTACACATCTGTCCTTGTAGCTGTCAAGTATCCAGCTGCCTCCAGTATCTCTTAACCCAGAGAAAATGTGCCCTACATTCACCTGGTAGCTACCCTTCACTCCACTCTTTCTCCAGTGGTGAGGTATCTAATTTTTGGAATTTATTCTGGAGAAATTCTTCCTCTTTTTCTGAGGGAAGTTCGCCTACATAGAGAGAAGTAATTGGAGTTGTGAGACCTTGCTTTGGAGGTGGTTGTTGTTGTTAGGTGCCATTGAGTCGGAACCAGCCCACAGCTGACTCTCCGGTGGATTTTCAGAAGTAGTAGATCGCACAGGAGATGATTACTCATGTTTCTCCTATGGAGTAACTGGTAGATTTGAACAGTATATCTCTGTGTTGGCAGCACAATTCCATACCACTAGGCCATCAGAAGTGTTACTTTTTATTGTTTCCCTTCCTTTCTAAAAACAGAGTGAGGATAGGAACTGTGATGCCAGTTCCATGGGAAGCAAAGTTCATCTGGTCACTTCTTCTTAAACCCTGGATGGAATGTCCTCCCTCTTATGTTGGGCTGCCTTTAGAATGAGACAGTAAGATATGTCTTTTCCATACCAGCCATCTACCAGCAGCAGTGAAAAAGTCCACTCAGAATCCTATCACACATAAAATCCTGCACAAGGGATCTCAGTCCGGGGTCTCCCTGCAGACCTTGTGATCAGGGGATGCAGGTCCTAGTGAAGTGATGAGGAACAGGTGGGATGGGATGCGTCTTCAGGATAGCAGGGCAGTGTGGGTGTCCTGGCTGGAGGGAGGGAGTCTGTCTTCACTGGAGCTCAGCATCCCTTGTTCATATCTCCCTGCTGGAGAGTGTCAGCTTGGCAGAGGATGCCCATGTCTGCGCACAAGTAACTGTGGGTGATTCCTCAAAGGGAAGAGGTGAGTTATTCCTGCTGGACTCTTCTGTATTAATTGATTCTGTGTACACCTTTTGTCTGAGTCCAAGCAGAAGAGTGCCAGGAGCACACAGGAGGTTTACAGTTATCTAGCTACCTGAGTGATGGAGTGCCGACTTCCTGACCACCTCACATGTGAAAGGGAACCCTGGCACTGGAGAACAATCATTGGTAAGTCACACTAACTGCCCACCATCCCCATAGTGCAGAGAACAGGCGCTCACTCTTTCCAGAACAGTCTATCAGTATCTGAATCCCACACTGTCATAAACCTAGCCTTGGTAAGAAAAGACAGGAAGTGATGTCCTCAGTACCAGTGGAAGTAGTGCTTCAGTGGAATTCTCACCTTCCGTGTTGGAGGCACAGGTTCAAATCTGACCAATGATTCTCATGCACAGCATCCTCCATCTGTTGGTAGAGGCCTATGAGGCGGAACAAGTTTTCGTGGAACTTCTAAACTAAGAAAGGGAGGAAGTCCTGGCAATTTTCTGAAAACAAATCAATGGACATTTTATGGTTCACAAAAGTCTGGTCTGCACCCAGTTATGGGATCACACTGGGATTACACACCATTGGGTGACACTGAGAGTTGGGAAAACTCTGACAAACTAACAACAATATCCTCAGTACAGTTTTTGTGAATGAACAATGATAGTTTATGCGTGTGGGAATGCTTTTACAGACCAGATTTTGGGCTCAAAGCTCAAAGTACACAGAAAGGAAATCACATATCTCTATTTTCAGGGTGAGGATAACTAGTAATATATATGGAGTCACCATTAAGTAGAGATATCAACCAAGATGGAGCAGATAGTAAGAAATTTTGTGATTTTCTCTGCTTGGAGAGTTTTTCTCTGTTAACCCAAAAGCCACACTACCTGCAGCTCCTTGGGAGAAAGACAGACAATCTTCTATGATTTACAGCCTAGGAAAACTTCTGGAGGGACAACTATGAGTTGGTTACAACTTGATGATAAAGAGTTGACTGAATTATTTCTCTTATTGTTCACAACCATCTTATGGAGATAAAAAATTTGATTGCCCTCATTTTTCAAGTGAAAATGCTGAAGCTTAAGAGTGTGTATCCAGTGTGTCATGGAACGCACAGCTACACAGTGGCAAAGCTGGTCTTAACTGCTGGTCTCTGGCATTAATTTTAATATGTAATTCTTGGTGGGTCTTTACAAGTTTAGTAAACACTGATCTCAGCAGGTGCATGAGGAGGCTCTGAGTGGCCAGATCTCAGCACAAATGGAGCACTTTTATTAACTATTGTTGTTAAGTCTTTAAAAAAATTAGTATCCACAGAACAGCAGCTGTGGCTGTTTTTACCTTCTGTCTGTAAGGAGCAGATTGTCTTCTCTGCATGAAGCATGTAATTCTAGGCCAATTCACAACGATTGCTGCTGTCCTCAACAACGCAAGATGAGACTGTTTTAACCTGAATTTCCCAATTGCAGAGTCCTAGTGGTGCAGCTGTTAAATGTTGGTTTTCTAAATAAAAGATCAGCAGTCTGCGCCAATAGAGACCACTGTCTTTGAAATCTTATGAGTAAATTCCATTCCGTCATATTCTAGATGCTCTTAGATACCCTCCATACTAAAACTCACAGCAACATCATGAATAGTAGATCTGAACTTTGCTCTACCCTGCACCATCTTCATCATCCCTGATATACTCAAGCCCATTGCTACAGCCACTATGTTGATCCATCTCTTTCGCTGAGCCTCCACCTCTCCAAGTAAGATATCCTTTTCTAAGGACTAGCCCCTCCTAACAATATGGTCAAAGTAAGTGAGATGAAGCTTCATTCTCTTTGCTTCTAAGGAGCACCCTAGTTTCACTTTCCCCAAGACATATTTGTTTCATAGTCAATGGGCTATTTAATATTCTACTACATCACAACTTAAGGGCATTGATTCTTCTTCTGGCATCCTGATTCATCATCCCTCACCTTAAAAATGCACTGTGTTTGCAAGCAATTGAGAAGTCTGTGACTTGAATCAGGCACATCTTTGTCTCTAAATTGATCACTTTGCAAAGGTCTTTGACAGCATATTTTCCCAATGCAACATGTCTTGGTTTCTTAACTGCTGATGTCAAGGATAATGATTGTGGATGCAAGCAAGATGAAATTGTTAACTACATCTATCTTCTCTCCATCTATCATAATGTGATCTATTGGCCTAGCAGTGAGGACTTTTGTTTTATTAATGTTGAGATGTAACCATATTGGAGACTATAATCTTTGATACACTGTCATATTGTTGTATTGTGTGCAATTGAGTTGGAACTGACTCTTAGCTGATCTTCCATCAAGTTTTCAGAGGCAGTAAATCACACAGGAGGAGACTGCCCATCCTTCTCTTGCAGAGCAGCCAGTGCATTTGAACTACATGCCTTTGGGATTATAGTGCAGCTGCTTACCAGGAGGTCATAGAGGACCATTATGAGTTGGAACAGACCTAGTGCCAATAATGTTGGTTTTAGTGGGTCAATTAATTGCAACTTCTAGGTGAACTTGGCAGCCAACTAAACAGTCTGAAAGGCAGGTTGAGTTGCTAAAAGAATTTATGCAAAGAATATCTCAATTCTCCTGGTGTCAACTTTTTTTTCTTTCAAGAGATTTTTAAAAACTTTATTATTAATTTAAATGAAAATTTACAGAGACTTTGTATTTCTGTTCATTTATTGTTGCTCTTTTTTACCCTCCCAAACCTCCCCCCACCCCAGTTCACTACTCTCTTGGAAAAGTAAAAGAAAAATTCTTTCGTTGTTTTAAAATCTCTCCCTCCCAGGTCCACTCCACTATACAGCCTTCTCTCTGGACTCCTGTCATGACAAAAACACATAATCATATATCCCTTTTAAACAATTTTCTACCTCATCTGTTTCAATGCAGTATATATTGCTAAACCCATCTTGTTCAGTCCTCCCCCAATTCCGATGGCAGTCCTATTTTACAACAGTGGCAACATGCAATAATTGTCCCTTTGTGACTGAGATACTTCACTCAGCATAATGCCCTCCAGGGTCACCCATTTAGAATAATATTGCATGAGTTCCTTGTTTTTCAATGTAGTATTCCATTGTGGGAACATACCACAGCTTCTCTATCCATTCATTTGTTGATGGATACTTCAGTTGTTTCCAGCTCCTTGCTATTGTGAACAAAGCTGCCATAAACGTGGGTGTGCATATATCTGCTTGGATGTCAGTTATCGTCTCTTTGGGGTATATTCCCAGTAGTGGAATTACTGGGTCAAATGGTATCTCTATTTGCATTTTTTGAGAAAGCACCACACCTACTTCCACAGTGGTTGCACGATTTTACACTCTCACCAAAAGTGAATAAGGGTTCCAGTTTCTCCACAACCTCGTCAGCATTTATTACTTGCTGTTCTGTTAAATTTTGTGATTCTGACTGGGGTGAAATGATATCTCATGGTTGTTTTGATTTGCATCTCTCTTAGAGCTAGGGATTTTGAACATTTCTTCATGTACTTGTTGGCCATCTGAATGTCTTCTTTGGTGAAGTGTCTGTTCATATCCTGTGCCCATTTTTCAATTGGATTATTTACTCTTTTTTAATTTAGTTTGT
>NW_006400122.1:1447092-1447632 GCF_000299155.1 Elephantulus edwardii
TCTGAAACTAATTGTTCCAACAAAAGTTCTGATTCAAATTCCTACTGTCCACATCATGCAACAGACCCACTGGGTCGTAGTGGGACTTAGGAGAATTCAGCCAATTTCCCCACTTGCTTTCTCATTTCAAAAGAGTCCCAAAATAGCTCAGCTTCTGGCTTTGACCAGGTCCACAGTGGGACTTCAGCGTGTAGTGGCTTTATGTTCCTGTAGCTCTAAAACGAATTTTTCCAACAAACATTCTGATTCAAATTCCTACTGTCCACATTGTGCTGTAATGGTCGGTGTCTGTGCAGTATGTAGGACTCTCTAGTAGCCCATCTCGATGCAACTTGCTATTCCTCAGGCTCTTTACACTGTCCTTTCCAACACCGCCATCTTGGAATTCAACATTCCATTTAACAACCCAATATTTAACCATCTATGCCATCAGAGCTCTGTTAAACATATTCATTCCTGGGAGAATTCCATCTTTTTCTATTTTCTGGAATAATTTTTGCAGAATTGGTGACTGTTCTTCTCTGAATATTTGATAAAATT
>NW_006400122.1:1448977-1450658 GCF_000299155.1 Elephantulus edwardii
TATACTTAGAAAACCCTAAAGACTCAGCAAGAAAACTATTGGACATAGTTGACCAATTCAGCAAAGTGGCAGGATACAAGATCAACATACAAAAATCAGCTGGATTTCTCTACAGTGACAAAGAGAATACAGAGCCTGAGCTAAGAAGAACAATACCATTCACAATAGCTAATCACAAGATTAAATATTTGGGAGTAAATCAAACCAGAAGCACAAAGGATCTATGCAAAGAAAATTACAAAACATTATTACAAGAAACAAAAAAAGACTTGGAGAAGTGGAATAATATACCTTGTTCATGGATAGGAAGACTCAATACTGTGAAAAAGGCAATACTACCAAAGGCAATTTACACATTCAATGCAATCCCAATACAAATAGTAATCCCATTCTTCAAGGAGAAGGAAAAGGTAATCTCCAGTTTCATTTTGAATGGAAAGAAGCCCCAAATAAGCAAAGCACTCCTTAAAAATAGAAGACAGTTAGGAGGCATGTCACTCCCTGATTTCAAATCGTACTACATGGCCATGGTGGTTAGGACAGCATGATACTGGTGCAATGACAGACACATAGAACAATTTAGAAACTGGAAATCAGCCCATCTATCTATGGTCAAGTGATTTTTTACAAGGAGATAAAGTCAATTAAATGGGGAAATTACAGCATGTTTAACAAATGGTGTTGGCAAAATTGGAAAAGGATCTGCAAAAGACTCAAGCAAGATCCACACTTCACTCCATATACAAAAACCAGCTCAAGGTGCATATGCACCTAGGACGAAAACCAAGGAGTATAATCTTCATTAAAGAAAAGCTTAGAAGAACTCTAGAAGTCCTAATCCACAACATAAACAGTTTTTCAAGTATTCTGAAAAACCTACAACCAGGAGAAGATAAAATAGATGAATGGGACCTTCTAAGAATCAAATTCCTATGCACATCCAAAATATTCTCTGACAGGATAAATAGGAAAGCCTGGGAAAAGTATTTGGTAATGACAGATAAAGGACTTATATCCAGAATTTATAAAATACGTAAGCACCACAACTAGATAAAGGTAAATAATCCAACTGAAAAATGGGCACAGGATATAAACACTTCACCAAAAAAAGACATTCAGATGGCTAACAAGCACATGAAGAAATCTGCAAAATCCCTAGCTCTAAGAGAGATGCAAATCAGAACAACTATGAGATATCATTTCACCCCAGTCAGAATAGCAAAAATTAACAGAACAGCAAACATTAAATGCTGGCAAGGTTGTGGAGAAACTGGAACCATTATTCACTGTTGGTAGAATTGTAAAATTTTGCAACTGCTGTGGAAGGCGATATAGCGCTGTCTCAGAAAGTTGCAAATAGAGATACCATTTAACCGAGCAATTTCTATACTGGGAATATACCCCAAAGAGACCATAACTGACATCCAAGCAGATATATGCACACCCATGTTTATCGCAGCTTTGTTCACAGTAGCAAGGAGTTGGAAACAACCTAAGTGTCCATCAACAAACCAATGGATGGAGAAGCTGTGGTATATTCACACAATGGAATACTATGCTGCATTTAAAAACAAGGAACTCATGCAATATTATTCAAAATGGGTGACCTTGGAGGACATTATGCTGAGTGAAGTGTCTCAGTCACAAAAGGACAAATATTGCATAGTGCCACTGTTGTAAA
>NW_006400122.1:1451298-1454000 GCF_000299155.1 Elephantulus edwardii
AAATGGACTCTTACTATTAAGAAATTACTATTTTTGTTTCAATTGCTCTCAAGGAATCCTTAAAATCCACGATGCACAGTAATCTACAAACATCAGAAAAATCACATACAGTCTTCCTCAATAACCATGCAAAACATTTTTCATTTCACATATTATAGTTACTACAGAAGTTCAATTTTGCTTGTCTTTACTTAATGGCTTGAACAGGTAGATTGTATTTACAACAATGGTTTCAATGTCTTTTTGGTTATTTCTAACATTTGTGACAGTCCTGGGTCAATTTCGACTGACTGATTGCCTCATTGCAGGTTATATTACCCTGCATTTTTGAGTACTTGAGAATTTTTAATTGGATACTAGACTTGAAGTGCTTGACCTTGTTAAGTAAAAGACATTTTATTTTTCTTGTAAACACATTCTTGAGCTTTGCTACTGGACAACGTTATTTGAATAACTATAATTCATTTTAAATTTTTTAATTTACTATTAATTTTAATGAATATTTACAGAGACTTTGGATTTCTATTCATTCATTATTGAATTTTTCTCCCGGTCTACTCCCCACTTCTCAGTTTGCTCTTTTCGAAAAGTAAAAGAAAAATTCTTTCGTTGTTATACAATCCATGCTCCCCTCTCAGTCCCCTCCACTCCACTATACAGCCTTAATTCTGGACACTTGTTGTGACAATAATATCTAATCACATATCTCATTTTAACAATTCTCTCCCTCATCTGTTTCTATGCACTATACATTATTTATCCCGTCTTTCTCAGTCTCCCCTAACCCCAAAGTCATTCCCATTTAACAACAATGGTATGATGCAATATTTGTCTTTTTGTGACTGATATTTCACTAAGTATAATGTCCTCCAGGGTCATCCATTTTGTACAATATTTTAAAAATTCTTTGTTTTTCAATGTAACATAGTATTCCATTGTGTGAATATACCAGAGCTTCTCTAGCTATTCATTTGTTGATGGGCACTTAGATAGTTTCCAGCTCTTTGATATTGTGAACAAAGCAACAATAAACATGGGTGTGCCTATATCTGCATTGTTGGCAGTTATAGTTTCTTTAGGGTAAATTCCCAGTAGTGGAGTTCCTGGGCCAAATGGTATTTCTATTTGCAAGTTTTTGAGAAAGCACCATACAGCCTTCTATAGTGGTTCCACCATTTTACAGTCCCACAGTGAATAAGGGCTCCAGTTTCTCCACAACCTTGCCAACATTTGTTGTTTGCTGCTCTGTTGAATTTTGCTATTTTTAATGGGTGAAATGATATCTTTGTTTTGATTTGCATCTCTCCTAGAGCTAAGGATTTTGAACATTTCTTCATGTATTTGTTGCCATCTGAATGTCTTCTTTGGTGCAGTGTCTATTCATATCCTGTGCTTATTTTTCAATTGGATTGTTTACTTTTATCTTATTATGGTGCTCAAGTATTTTATAAATTCTAGATATAAGTCCCTTATCTGACATATCATTACCAAATATTTTTTCCCAGTCTGTGCCTTCCCTATTTTACCCTGTAGGAAAATTTTTTTATCTCATAGGTTATGATTCATAACCTCTTCTGGTTGTAGATTTTTCAGGATGCTTAGAAGACTATTTATGCAGTGGATTAGGACATCTAGAATTCTTTAAAGCTTTTCTTTAATGGCATTTATAATCCTTTGTTTTAGTGCTAGGTCCATGATTTACTTTGAGTTGGTTTTTGTATATGGAGTGAGGTGTGGATCCTGCTTGAATGTTCTACAGATAAGTTTTCCATTTTTACCAACACCATTTGTTAAAAAGGCTGTCATTTCCCCACTTAACTGATTTCATCCCTTTGTAAAAAATCAATTGACCATAGGTAGATGGGCTGACTACTGGATTCTCTTTTATATTCCATTGAAATATGTGTCTATTAGTGTATCAGTACTACACTATCTTGACAACCACAGCAGTGTAGTAGGATTTGAAATCGTGGAGTGAGATGTCTCCTACCTTGTTTCTTTTTTAAGGAGTTCTTTGCTTATTTGGGGTCTCTTTCCATTCCAAATGAAACTGGAGTTTGCCTTTTCCTTCTCATTGAAGAATGGAATTGGTATTCGTATTGGGATTGCATTGAGATGTTGAGTTGGACAGTTAATGATCATTTTTTCCTGCCTTTGATGTGTTTGCTTATTGCTATAAATTGACCTCTGATTAATGCTTTGGCTGTTTCCAAGAGGTTTTATAGGTTGTGTTTTCACTGTCATTTGTTTCAAGAAATTTTTTATTTCATTTTTTATTGCTTTTTGTACCTACTTATGTTTAAGCAAGGTGTTGTTCAGCTTCCAAATGTATGGTTTTTTCTCCTTTATCCTCTTGTTATTAATTTCTAATTTTGTAGCATTGCAATCTGAATAGATGCTCTGTAATATTTCCATGTTTTAAAATTCATTAATTTTTGCCTTTTGGCCCAAGATGTGATCTATTCTGGAGAACATTCCATGCACATTGGAGAAGAAGGTACACTATGCCTTTTTGGGTGCGTTAGCCTATAAATATCTATGAGATCAAGTTGGTTTATTGTGTGGTTTAATTCTTCACCTCTGTTGAGTTTCTTTCTAGTAGTTCTATCTTTTCTTGAGAGTGGTGTATTGAAGTCTTCAACTACTACAGTAGTGTTGGCTTTTTCGTTTGTCAGTTTTGTTAATGTTTGTTTTATATATTT
>NW_006400122.1:1455145-1458344 GCF_000299155.1 Elephantulus edwardii
TTTTTCATTATGCCTGGGAATTTTTCTTCTAGTAATTCTTCCACAACTTTTTTGGTGCCTTTAATTGCTTCTTCCTGTTCTGGGATTTCGATGATGTGCATGTTATTTCTCTTGATGGTGTTCCCCATTATTCTTAGGTTTTCTTCTTTTTCCTTCCCTTATGATTCTGCGTTTTGCTCTAGCAGATCAGTGATGACAATTCTATCTTCTATTTCACTGATTCTGTGTTTTATCTCTTCAACTCTGTTCATATGTCCCTCTGTCAGGTTGACAGCATCTGAAATATTGGACCTCATATTTCTTGGTTTTCAAGAGCCTCTAAGCCTCATTTGTTTTATCTGCAATGTTTTGGATTGTTGGTTTTTGGCTTTTGGCTTTTTACCCCCAAATTTCCTTCTGATTTTTGCTTGCAATGTTCTGTAATTCTTCTAGTTTGTCTTTCATCCATTGAAAATATTCAATTGTTATTCTTTTAAATTCTGTGTCATTATAATTTCTTGCTTCAGGAAATCCATTGGTATTGTGTCACTTCCGGGGAGTGACATCTTGCTTTGGGCTTGTGTAGCTTATGAAGTGGTCTGATTCTTATGTGATGTTTCTGTAGTAGATTTTGTCATGCCTGAGGCGATGATAGGTTCTTGATCTGAAATCATTGCTATAGATTAGGGCATAACAGTTATGCTTTCTGTGTTCCTCTCTGAATTGCTGAACTAAAGCAAGTGTCCATTCATGGCCTCTGAAAATGGCCTCTTCTGTTGGATAGTTGATATGGCTAAGTCAGACCAAGATGCTCCAGATTAAAGGAAGTCAGTTGACTGGACGTGAGGAGATGTGAGGCTGGGGGCCAGGGAGACAGGTGGGGTAGACACAAGCACAGATGTATTCTGAGTGGTGAGAGAGAAGAGAGAACAGGCAGAGCAGGCACAAGCACAGGCTTATGCTGGGTGGGCATATGCTCAAACACCACAAGCAGGGATCTCACTCAGGCTGCAGCCACAGCTGTATGGCACGCGCCTTAGGGGGCTAGCTGTCCAGGTGGGCATGTGGAAAGACCTCACTCAGTTTGAAGCTGTCCCTCTCGTGCCCAGTGGGGTGGGTAGTTTCCTGCCTGGGTGTGGACATGCAGGGACCTCAGTCGGATTACAGATGTCCTGCTAATGCTCAGTGGGGCTAGCTTCCAGATGGGCACTCACCAGGACTTCACTCAGTTTGGAACTGTCCCCCTTCTGCCTGACGGGGCTACCTACTTGGGTAGGGATGTGTGAGTACTCACGCAAGGAACTCACTTAGTTTTTAGATGTCCTGTTTGTGCTCAGCGGGACTACCTACCTCTTTGGGGACTTGCAGGGACCTCACTCAGGTTGCAGATGTACAGCTCCTGCCCAGCAAAGATCAGAGCTGAAGATGGGGTTGCAGGTCAGAGCTGCAGGGCTGTGTCCAAATACAAGTCCACTCCCACCGTCCACTGTGTCTGCGCGTGGCCCCTTGGCCAGTCCCAATGTTCAGAGCTCGCGGGGGCGTCACCAGCTGGGTCGGGTCAGAGCTGCCGGGGGTGTCGCGAGCTGGGTTGGGGAGAGCAATGCGATACCTGAAGTGGGGGTGGCAGGTCAGAGCTGCAGGGGTGTGTCCCAATTCAATTCCATTCCCATGGTCCATTGCGGCTGCGCACGACACTTTGGCCAGGCCCAAAGATCAGAGCTGAAGATGGGGGTTGTGGGTCAGAGCTGCAGGGGTGTGTCCCAATTCAAGTCCACTCCCACCGTCCACTGGGTCTGCGTACGGCAGTCCCAACGTTCTGAGCTGGCAGGGGGGTTGTGAGCTGGGTCGGGTCAGAGCTGCCTTGGGGGTCGCGAGCTGGGTCGGGGGGAGCGATGTGATACCTGAAGATGCGGGTCACGAGTCAGAGCTGCAGCGGTGTGTCCCAATTCAATTCTGTTCCCATGGTCCATTGCGACTTCGAGCGGCACCTTGGCCAGTCCTAAAGATCAGAGGTGAAGATGGGGGTCGCGGGTGAGAGCTGCAGTGGTGTGTCCCAATTCAAGTCCACTCCCACCGTCCACTGCATCTGTGCGTGGCACCTTGGCCAGTCCCAAAGTTCAGAGCTGGCGGGGACGTCGCGAGCTGGGTCAGAGGGAGAGACGCGATACATGAATACGGGGGTCATGGGTCAGAGGTGCAGGGCTGTGTCCCAATTCAAGTCCACTCCCACTGTCCACTGCGTCTGTGCGTGGCACCTTGGCCAGTCCCAAAGTTCAGAGCTGGCGGGAGGGTCGTGAGCTGGGTTGGGTCAGCGCTGCCAGTGGGTACGGAAGCTGGGTCGGGGGAGCGATGCGATGCCTGAAGATGGGGGTCACAGGTCAGAGCTGGAGGGGTGTGTCCCAATTCAAGTCCACTCCCACTGGTCACTGCGTCTGCACGCGGCACCTTGGCCAGTCCTAAAGTTCAGAGCTGGTGTGGGGGTCACGAGCTGGGTCGGTTCAGAGTGCCGGGAGGGTCGCGAGCTGGGTCAGGGGGAGTGATGCGATACCTGAAGATGGGGGTCGCGGGTCAGAGCTGCAGGGGTGTGTCCCAATTCAAGTCCAATCCCACCGTC
This sequence comes from Elephantulus edwardii, assembly GCF_000299155.1. Taxonomy (NCBI): domain Eukaryota; kingdom Metazoa; phylum Chordata; class Mammalia; order Macroscelidea; family Macroscelididae; genus Elephantulus; species Elephantulus edwardii. The sequence goes on from NW_006400122.1 coordinate 1,457,739, forward strand.
CATTGTGTCTGCGCATGGCACTTTGGCCACTCCCAAAGTTCAGAGCTGGAGGGGGGTCACGAGCTGGATGGGGGGAGCAATGCGATACCTGAAGATGGGAGTCGCAGGTCAGAGCTGCAGGGGTGTGTCCCAATTCAAGTCCATTCCCACCATCCAATGCGTCTACGCGCGGCACCTTGGCCAGTCCCAAAGTTCAGAGCTGGCAGGCGGGTCACGATCTGCGACGGGTCAGAGCTGCCAGGGGGGTCGCAAGCTGGGTTGGGGGGAGTGATGTGATACCTGAAGATGGGGGTCGTGGGTCACAGGTGCAGGGGTGTGTCCCAATTCAAGTCCACTCCCACCGTCCACTACGTCTGCGCTCGGCACCTTGGCCAGTCCCAAAGTTCTGAGGTGGCAGGGGGACTACGAGCTGGGTCGGGTGAGAGCTGCCAGGGGTGTCGCGATCTGGGTCGGGGAGCGTGATGGGTTACCTGAAGATGGAGGTCACGGGACAGAGCTGCAGGGGTGTGTCCCAATTGAATTCGACTCCCACAGTCCACTGCGTCTGTGCGCGGCATCTTGGCCAGGCCCAAAGATCAGAGCTGAAGATGGGGGTCGCTGGTCAGA
>NW_006400122.1:1459355-1464102 GCF_000299155.1 Elephantulus edwardii
ATGGGGGTCGCGGGTCAGAGCTGCAGGGGTGTGGCCCAATTCAAGTCCACTCCCACTGTCCACTGCGTCTGCGTGCAGCACCTTGGCCAGTCCCAAAGTTCAGAGCTGGCGGGGGCGTCGCGAGCTGGGTTGGGTCAGAGCTACCGAGGGGTGGGGGGGGGTCGCGAGCTTGTTCGGGGGGATTGATGCGATACCTGAAGATGGATTATTTAGTTTTACCTTGTTGTGCTCAAGTATTTTATAAATTCTGGAAACTTTTACTCATAATGTACCTATCAAAAACAGATGAAAATTTTGCCCAAACTTGAGCCACCCTCCCAATTTCTGCCATGTTCAAGTCTATTGTTGTAGTCACCATGTCAGTACATCACATTGAGTCTCTTCCATTCCTTTACTAACCTTCTTTTCCAAGCATTGTCCTCTCACATTAACATTTTTTTAAAGATATTTTTAAATTTATTTTTTTATTGATATTTGAATGAGTTTATAAATAACTTGGGTTTCCAATCATTCATTGTTGCACATTTTCCTTCCTGCCCTACTCCCCCCGCCCCCTAGATCACTTTTTTCTTTGTGAAAAGTTCTTTCATATACCCACACCCCCACCCCACCCCACTTTACTATGCAGTTCTTATTCTGGACACTTCTCATGCCAATAATACCTAATCATAAATTCCTTTTATACAGTTCTCTCCCTCATCTGTTTCAATATCATGTAGATTATTTATCCCTTCTTTTCTTACTTTCCCCCACAGCCCTCATGTCAATCCTGTTCTATAACAGTGGTATTGTGCCATATTTGTCTTTTTGTGACAGAGATATTTCACTCAGCATAATGTCATCCAGGGTCACCCAATTTGTATCATTATACATGACTTCCTTGATTTTCAATGCAGCATAGTATTCCATTGTGTGAATATACCAGAGCTTCTCTATCCATTCGTTTGTTGATGGGCACTTGAGTTGTTTCCAGCTCTTTGCTATTGTGAACAAAGCAGCAATAAATATGGGTGTGCATATATCTGCCTGACTGGCATTTATGGTTTCTTTGGGGTATATTCCCAGTGGTGAATATTCTGGGTCAAATGGTATTTCTATTTCCAGCTTTTTAAGAAAGTGCCATACTGCCTTCTATAGTGATTACACCACTTTACATTCCCACCAACAAAAAACAAGGGTTCAAGTTTCTCCACAACCTTGCCAACATTTATTGTTTGCTGTTCTGTTAAGTTTTTCTATACTTACTGGGGTGAGTTGATATTTCATAGTTGTTTTGATTTGCATCTCTCTTAGAGCTAGGGATTTTTAACATTTCTTTATGCGTTTGTGTGCCGCCTTAATGTCTTCTTTGGTGAAATGTCTGTTCATATCCTGTGCCCATATTTCAACTGGGTTATTTACCTTTATCTTGTTGTGATGCTTGAGTACTTTATAAATTCTAGATATAAGTCTCTTATCTGACATGTCATTATCAAATATTTTTTCCCAGTCTGTGGCTTCCCTTTTTATCCTGTTGTAAAAGTTTTTGGCTGTGTGTAGGGATTTAATTCTTAGAAGTTACCATTCATCTAGTTTATCTTCTCCTCATTGTAGGTTTTTCAGGATTCTTGGAAGACTGTTTATGTTGTGGGTAAGGGCATCTAGGGTTCTTCCAAGCTTTTCTGTAACGAAGTTTATAGTCCTTGGTTTTGGTCCTAGGTCCTTGATTCACTTTGAGTTGGTTTTTGTGTAAGGAGTGAGGTGGGGGTCTTGCTTGAGTTTTCTGCAAATGGTATTCCAATTTTGCCAAAACCATTTGTTAAAAAGGCTGTTGTTTCCCCACTCAACTGATTTTATCTCCTCTTAAAAAATCAGTTGACCATAGGTAGATGGACTGACTTCTGGATTCTCAATTCTATTCCATTGATCTATATGTCTGTCATTGTACCAGTACCACGCTGTCTTTACCACCACAATACTGTAGTAAGATTTGAAATCGGGGAGTGATTTGTCTCCTACCTTGTTTCTCTTTTTAAGGAGTGCTTTGCTTATTCAGGGTCTCTTTTCATTCCACATGAAATTGGAGATTGCCTTTTCCATCTTGTACAAGAATGGAATTGGTTTTTGTATTGGAATTGCATTGACTGTAGATTGCCTTTGGTAGAATTGTCATTTTCACAGTATTGAGTCTTCCTATCATCCATTAACAAGGTATATTCTTTAATTTCTCCAGGTATCTTTTTGTTTCTTGTAATAATGTTTTGTAATTTTCTTTGAATATATCTTTTGTGCTTCTGGTTAGATTTACTCCCAAGTATTTAATCTTGTGATTAGCTACTATGAAGGGTATCGGGGTTTTTTTTAAGCTCCAGTTCTATATTCTCTTTGTCACTGTAGAGAAATCCAATTGATTTTTGTAGGTTGATCTTGTATCCTGCCACTTTGCTAAATTGGTCAACTATGTCCAGCAGTTTTCTTGCTGAGTTTTAGGGCTTTCTAAGTATACTATCATATCATCTGCATATAGAGATAATTTTACCTTCATTTTGTCAATTTCCATACCTCTTATTTCCTTCTCCTGTCTTATTGCTACTGTTACAACTTCTAATACAATATTGAATAGGAGAGGTGATAATGGGCATTCTTGCCTAGTGTCTGTTCTCAAGGGAAATGCCTTTAATATCTCTCCACTGAGAACAATGTTGGCTCTCAGGTTTGCATATATACTTTTTACTATGTTGAGGAAATTCCCCTCTAATCCTATTTTTTTTTGTTTATTAATCAGGAAAGGTTGTTAGATTTTGTTAAAGGTCTTTTCTGTATCAATTGATAGGATCATGTGGTTCTTGTTCTTTGCTTAGCTGATGTGATGAATTACATTTATTGTTTTTCTTATGTTGAACCATCCTTTCATACCTGTTGTGAATCCCAGTTGGTCATGGTGAATTTTTTTTTTAATGTGATCTGTTGGATTCTATTGGCCAGGATTTTATTCAGGTTTTTGCATCTATGTTCATGAGCAATATTGGCCTATAGTATGTGAGATAAGATTCACCATCCTTGCTTCCAAGGAGCATCCTGGCTGAACTTCTTCCAAGATAGATATATCTGTCCATTTGGTAGTTCACCCAAGGTACAGTAAATAATCTTCCAATATCACAACTTAATATCACAGTTCATGGGCATCAATTACTCTTTGGTCTTCCTTTTTCATTGTCAAATGCTTACATTCATATGAAACAATAAAACAATACCATGGTTTGAGACAGGCACACCCAGGTCTGCCATTTTTACTCATTAGTACTTTAAAGAGATCCTTGACAGCACATTTTCTCATTACCACATCTCTTGATTTCTTGATTACTGGTACCATTTATGCTAATTGTGAATCCATGCAAAAGGAAATCTGTAGCAATTTCAATCTTTTCTCAACCTCTCATGGTGTTGTCTATTTGTCCAGTAATGAGGAATTTTGCTTCCTTAATGTTTCAGTGCAATACATATTGAAGGCTGTGGTCTCAGTTTGTATCCTGTTCTACAAACTAGTACCATTTAGCATTTAAGTAGGACCCAATGTTTTAAAATTTTCATAAAACTAAGAAATGCTTTACACACAGAATCCATCTTGGAGGCTTAACAGAGATGAAAAGGGAGTGAGAAAGAGAAAACATTCTACAAAGAAAAAAAAAGATGATATGTGTTGTTGTTATTGTTTTATATAAAGGCAGTAAATCACACTGGGAAGAGATTATCCAACTTTTTCCCTTTAGATCAGCTGGTGGATTTGAACCACATGTCTTTGGCTGGCAGCACAAGCCATTACCTTGAAACCACTAGATCTTTCAAGATAATATATTATTTATCTATCTATCTATCACATACCTCTTCCTAGTATTTTTGTATCTATTTCTATTTAGTTAGAAATTGAAGGAGTGGAAGACTCAGTGAATATCTTTTCAAGTTGCCTTTGTGCGATGTCTGCCCCAAAAGTTGACAGAGGAACTCCCCTCATCTGAGGGTGATTCTAGGGATTCTTGAGCAAACCAGAAACATAGGGCAGCAGCAACAGAAGACTATCTGAGCTCCTCAAAGGCCACACATTCCCTTTCTTTGGAAGGGTGAGGAGGCAAGAATTTCAAAACACATGCATTACTTAGTGCTATGCTGGAAGCGCTGTGGGTAAATTTGTCTACTAATCAAAAGGTCAATGGTTTGCAGCTACTATCTTCTTCCCCGTAGATGTACAGCCTTGGAAACCCACTGTGGGAAGTTCTGTCCTGTCCTTCAGGATCACTCTGAGCAGGAAGCAACCTTATGGCAGCAGGTTGGGTTGGTTTGGGGTGTTGTTACTGGTGTCCCTGGATGAGTACAAAGATTATCTCATTCTGCTGCTAATAGAAGGGTTAGAAGTTGCGATTCATCACATGTGCCTTGAAAGAAGGATCTGGGATCTACCTTTTAAAAAATCATTGACTGAAAACCCTACGGAGCAGCCCTCTGCTCTGACACACATAGCGTTGCCATGGATCACCACTTACTCAGCAGGAACTGCTTTACAGATGTTATGATCATTAACAACTGTTCAAATCTGATAAATGGCACCCGAGTGGACATAATTTGCAGGGAGGTTTTTTGGTTAGTTTTTAAAAAAAATTCAAATTAAGTCTACCTCTCTTACATTTTGATTCCTTTTGAATGTAATGTGTGCGTGTATGTGTGTGGTGTGCGTGTATGTGTGTAATATATATATATACTGTATATGTATTAT
>NW_006400122.1:1464202-1472048 GCF_000299155.1 Elephantulus edwardii
ACACACACATATAGTTAGACATTATGGGAGCAAGGTTTCTACAGAGTAAGGAGTAGGAGAGAAAGAATACTTTTTGTTTGTCTATATTCTCTTTCTTTTTTCTTGCTAATAGCCACTGCCAGTTGCACAAAAGGAGAATTTTCATTAATAAGGATGCCGGGTCTCACAAATATCAAGTGATCTCAATTGAAGGTTAATATAAGAGCACCTAACTCATTCTCTACTCATTCTAGCCTGTCTTTAAGCTAAAACAGAATGCACAGGCTGCTGCTTGTTGCTGGGGGTGGAGGTGACTGAGGCCAAGATATTTGAAGACTTTACTTCTTTGTTAATCGTTCCCATCACCAAATGGGAAGTCCTGTCAACAAAAGCAATACGTCATCTGGCAGATGGTCAGATGAATCTGGCCTCACAGAGGAGTTGAGTTTCAGACCAATTAAGTCTGGGGCTGTGAGCCAATCTTCTGAGACTTGTCATCAGTGTCAGGATTCTTTGTGACACTTCTGGTCTTGTTTCCCTAGTTGGTGGCAGAGCACAGCCTTCTGGTCATGAATTGGTTGTGTCCTTGATCCCCAAGTGCCTGAGCCAAGCTCCTTCCCTCTCATCTTGGCTATGCTGATCTGATGCTGCAAATGAGGTGATGTGCTGTCTGTGCCAAAGGCAGAGAGGACAGCACTCTGGCCAAGGCCGTAGGAGATGAGAGATGACCTGGAAAAAGAGCAACTGAGAGACACCAAGGACAAGGGTTTTTACTCAGTGGTTTAAAAAAAAAAGGCAATTGATGTGGTTACAGTAGGTAATTACGAATGAATATGTTCAGGTCACATAGCCACCAGGTCTACAGGAGGAGACAGGTTTCTTTCTAGAAAAATCTTTTTTTCCAAGATGCTGCCTACAACAGAGCAAGCTGACATCTTTGCACAGAATCAGCCACTTGATTGGACATGCTTCTGGGCCCCTGAAGCCTGTCAAACACATTGCTCTGAAGTTGTTGTTGTGTACCCTCAAGTAAGGATGGACTCATAGCTGACCCTCCAGGAGGTTTTCAGAGGCTGTAAGTCACACTGGAGGAGATTGCCCATCTTTCTTCCCTGGAGCATCTAGTGAATTTGAACTGTGTTCCTTTGGGTTGACAGGGAAACACCTTACCAGTAAGCCATGAAAGCTCCCTAGAGAGTAGAATTTTCAAGTGCTAGACAAGTTTTTTCCTTTGTGACATTTCACCTCTCCTCATAGTAGGCAATCTCTGCTTGACCTTAGCAGTCCCCAGGGGACTAGACAGAGCTGAATGTCATTTTCCAAAACAAGAAGGATTGCAAGTTTCTAAAGATAAATGGCCCATGAGATAATCTAGTCCAAAGGACCTCATTTTACATGACAAAAGGGTGGCCAGGTCATTCAGCTATTATGGGGGTTCAAATGAGTGGGTGTTCATGTAGAACTGGGGCTTCAAACAAATTCTTTCTTGTTCTGTCATGGTGATAGAACTGCATGAACTCAAATTTGTAAAATGTGTGAATAGGACTAATAAATAAAACAAGAAAAATTATGGGTTGATAAACTGCTGGAAACTTAATCTCCGTCTTAAAAAACAAGGGCAGAACACACCCTGCATGTTGTTGTTGTTGTTGTTGTTGCTGTTGTGTTCCATTTTCAATTAAGTCAGAATTGACTCAAAGCTGACCTCCCAGAGGGTTTTCAGAGGGAGTTAAATAGCACTGGAGGAGATTGCCCAACTTTCTCCTGCGGAGCAGCTGGTGGACTTGAACCACCTGCCTTCAGGATTGCAGTGCAGCTTCTTGCCACTAGACCACAAGAGTTCCCCTGCATGCCAATTGGTCCAGCGGTGAGAATCTTTGTCTTCTTGACATTGAGCCTCAATCTATACTGAAGGCTGCAGTTCTTGACCCTCGGCAGCCAGCATTTCAGGTCCTTCTCAGTTTCAGCAAGCAGGGTTGTGTCGTCTACATAATGCAGATTGTTAATAGATCTTCCACCAATCCTGACGCTACACTTCTCATAGAGCCCAGCCTCTTGGATAATCTGTTCTGCATACAGGCTGAAAAGCTATGGAGATAGGACACATCCCTGGTGCACACCTTTCCCAATTTTGATTCTGATTACTGCCTCTTGGTCCAAATATAGGTTTTGCATTAGCACAATCAAGTATTCTGGGATTCCAATTCTTCTCAGAGTCAGCCACAGTTTGTTATGATCCGCACAGTCAAATACCTTTGCATAATCAATGAAACACAGATAGACATTCCTTTGGTATTCTCTGCTTTCAGCTAAGATCCGTTTAACATTAGCTTCAATATCCCTAGTACCACGACCCCTTCTAAACCCAGCCTAGACTTCTGGCAGTTCTCTGCTGAGGTGCTGTTCCAGTCGTTTTTGGATAATCTTCAGTAGCAAACACTAATCTCTGGACTGGCAGGCAAAGATGTCGATTAACTTGTCTCCACAGCTCTGCCCATCCAGGCTCCTACATCCTGCTCCTGAAGCGTTCACTATACTTTGTGCAAGTTTTTCATTCCAAGGCTGCAGCTCAGATTTCTTCCTGTTCCAGTTATCTTCCAAATTGATTCAAATTTATAAAAATTGGATCTGTCTCAATTTTGTGTCATTGGCCTTGACTGAATGGGTTTTTTTGTTGTTGTTGTTTTAAACTGGTTCAAAGCCCTTAGATTGAGAGATGGGCCAGGAAGCCAACACCTGCCTTCTCCACCTTGCTTTTTCTCCTATGCTGATGGATGATGAAAACTGTGTGACTAAGGAAGGGGTGCAATTAACTTAAGAAGCAAAGTACAGTAAGTGTTAATATGGACACTTTGGTGGCTTGGTGAAAGAGAGTTGTGCTGCTAACCCAAAGGCAGGCAGTTCGAACCCACTAGCTGCTCCACAGGAAAAAGATGAGCACTCTTTTCCCATAAGATTTACTGCCTCTGGAAACCAGCTGGAGGGTCAGCTATAGATTGGTACAGACTGAAGGGTACACAACAACAATTAATTAGTTCTTCATACAAAATCCCAATGAGAAATTCATCTTTGTGATAATGATCAATAAAACAAAGAGGTTGTGTGTGTGTGGTCATTAGTTGTTTGATTTTTCTGCTTTAGGTTTTGTTTGTTTGTGTGTGTGTTTTATTTTTATAAGAAGCTGTTGTGTTGGCCTCTCAGGGTGGCCCTGTGCACATGAAAGAAAATACTGTCCAATCTTTCACCAACTCCATGACAGGTTGTTGAACACTCTCTGATGGCCTAGAGAGTTCTCTTCTGCTGAGTTTCAGACGCCATCAGCCAAGTTTTTATTTATGGCCCATGGCAGTCCCTCCAGAAGAAATCCACCTTATGGAAGCACAAGCATCTATTGGCAGGTGGTTGGTGACTCTGCATGTCATACACTGGCCAGCATCAAAGTCAGGACATTGGCATGGAAGTGGATATACCAGGGAACTAACTGCCACTTCTATTAATCACTCAGGACTTTTCCCTAAAACATAAGCAAACACTCTTCCCAGTGTTAAGACTGACTCTCACAGCTGACCCTCCAGCAGGTTTCTAAGGCTGTAAATCACATGACAAAGAACTTTCTCCCATCTTTCTCCTGCAGCATGGCTGGTGGATTCGAACCACCAGAGAAGTATGGCCTCCCTAAAAGAACACTAGAGAAACTGACCTCAAACCACAAGAAGACTCCTATTTAGAGCAGAGCTGAACCACATAACAAACAGTGAGCTCATTTTAATAGTAGGAAGTAGAAGTAAGAAGTAGGGAGAAAGGAAGACGTAACAGGTGTTCTTCCTCAGAGAATTAAAGCAAGAGTTTGAAAAATAAAAAGCAAGAGGTTGACCTAAATGCAATCTTGGAAGCCATTTCTTCAAACTTCCTTAACTACTAGGTTAGGAGTTGAAGGTGTTGAGCAAGACAAGTTGTCTCTACATTTAACAAGATTTCTATGGTTTTGGGCTAGGGCCATGACACAGCAGCCCTTCCAATATCCTGTGGTTCAATGGAGGTCCAGCAAGGGAAGAAAAGACACAGTAACGTCTTAGGAAAGATTTGTGGTTATATTTAAAGAACTACTGTACTCAGTAATGCCTAGACTTAAGGCATGTAGTGAAGGTATGCCATGTCCTTTTCCAGAGCCAGATGGGCCTGGGGACAAGTGAGGAGAGAGACAAACAGGGAACTGAATGTCTATCTCTTTCTGCTGCTACTAGGTCCACCCACGGCACTGATGTGTCTGGGGCATTGATTAAGGTAGAACTCTGTTCACTCTATTTGCATTAGCTATCCAAGTAGATTCCAATATCACAGCAACCTCAAGTTATCTCAGTAAAGCAAACTGACAGATAAGTGCTGTACCACTTAGAACAATGTTATCTTCAAAAACAATTAATACCAGGCTAACACAATCAGAAATGCTCAGTTTACTCCCAGCTTTTAAGTAAATAAAAAACACATACCCTCTAAGAGTCAACTGCTCCAATCTGGGAATGCCTTTGAGCTGTGGTTTTGGAGAAGAGCACTGACCATCCCATGGACAGCCAAGAGAATGAACAGGTGTGTCTTGGAGAGAGTGCAGCTGGAGTGCTCTTTGGAGGAAAGAATGATGAGACTTTACTCATATACTTTGGACATTTTGCTAGGAGGTGTTATTCCTTGTAGAAAGACATGATGTTGGGAAGGGCTGGTGATACAGTGAAGGAGAGGAAGACCCTCAACCAGGTGGATTGACTCAGTAGCTGCTGTATTGGGTTCATGTGAGTCAGGAAGTGTGAGGATGGTTCAGGATAGAGCAGGGTTCATATCTTTTGTTCATAGGATCGTGCTTGATCCAGACTCATCAGCACCTACCAACAACAACAGCATCTAAGCAGAAAAGGAATTAACTAAAGAAAAGTATTAAATGACCAGTTTGATCAGAGATTACCTCAGTTCTGGGGTGCTTCCTGTACCACCCAGACTGCCTCTCCACAAAGCAGGGGTCACACACAGTAGGTCTACGCAGGTGTGTGAGTACACACACACATACACACAAACCTGAACCCAAATCACTGCTAAGTCTGTTCTGAGTCATAGAAAACCTTCAGTCGGTTTCCAGGGCTGTATCTATAGATCTCAATTAAAGAAGACAGCCTCAGCTTTCTCCAAAAGATGCACGTAATACACTACTAGGCCACCAGGGTTCTCTCTCTCTCTCTCTCTCCCCCATGTCTATCTATCTATCTACTTACCACTCTACCTGTTTACCTATGTCCCCACCTATCTGGATTCAGAGATTGCCTGTAACACTCAGAAATTACCTACATAATATTTGAATCTCTCCTTTTCTTCCACTCTCCATAAAGAGATGTCACAAATCGTAATTTATCAGTTGTCAACCTAAAGTTAATATATCAGACCAAACAAGCAGTACCTTGATAGAAATACTTGGTGGATTTGTCCAGAATGGTCACAACTAAGAAAATCGTATGGAGTAGTTCTATTCTGTGAACAAATGGTGTTGCCATAAATTAGAATCTCTCAACAACAACAACAAATATACAGAGAGAGCGAGAATATCAAGTCAATATGAATGTTTCTGCTTTTTGTTAGCAGACTACATCACTGCTCATGCAGCAGTGGGTGCCTCTTTCACTGGACTTCATAAGCCGATTGGCTTGGGTATTGTTTAGGGAGTCTCAGCTCTTCTTCTTCCCTGTCACCTGCATCGTCCAGGCCTCTGCACTTTCTCTGCTTCTCCACACAGGGACAGGTGAAGGGGGTCACCTGCTCTGTCAAGGTCCTTCATTTTATTTTCAGCCATTCAATATATTGGCATAACAGTCCATAGAGTTTTTTTTTTAATCTCTACTTTTTACTTAACATTGTATCGTGTACAATATCTTGTGCTATTAAATATCCCTTAAAATATTCCATCAAGTGGAGATGACATGATTTATTTAATCAATCCATTAAGTGGACATTTAGCTTTTATTTTTTTCATCCTGATTCATCTCTTGATGCATTAATCTTAGTTCATATGATAAATAGTTCTTTAATTCCCTTGTTTAAAGACACACCTACTTTAGTAGTCTTGATATTGTTGGGTGCCATCAAGTTCAGAATGATTCATAGTGATTCTATGAACAAAAGATATGATTCCTTCTCTATCCTGCACCATCCTCACACTTCCTTTCACACAAGAGCCCACTGCACAAATCACTGTGTCAGTCCAACTAGTTGAGGGTCTTCCTCTCCCTTGCCGATCCTCCACCCTTCCCAGCAACATGTCCTTCTCCACGGAATAACACGTAGCAACATGTCCAAAGTATGTGAGGCAAAGCCTCATAATTCTTGCCTCCAAAGAGAACTCCAACTACACCCTCTCCAAGACATATCTGTTCATTTTCTTGGCTGTCCATGTTATGGATGTTAAGTTCCCTTCTCCAACACTACAGTTCAATATTTCAATTCTTTTTCTGCCATCCTTATTTATTGCCCAGCTCTCAAATGAATAGCTAGTGATAAGAAAAATCGTGGACTGAATGAGATGCACCTTAGTCCTCAAACTAATATCATTATATTTCAATAATTTGGAAAAATCCCTAACTGCAGATTTTCCCAGTGCAAGGCATCTCCCTATTTCCTGACTGCTTGTACCAAGGGTGTTAATTGTGGATATGATCCGAGCAAGATGAAGCAGTTGACAGTCTCCTTTCCATCCATCGTGACGCTGCCTATCAGTCCAGTGGTAAGAATCTTTTTTGCCCTGACACTGAGATGCAATCTATGCCGAAGGCTGCATTTCTTCATATTTTGTAACAAGTACTTCAAGCCCTCCTCACTTTCAGCACTCAAGGTTGTGTCATTTGCATAACCAGAGGTTATTGGTTAAGTTTTCCTTCAATCCTGATGCCACACTCCTCCTCATAGAGTCCAGCTTCTAGGATAATTTGTTCAGCATACAGATTGAACAGGTGTGGAGAAAGAATATAACCTTGGCACACTCCCTTCACAATTTTAAAGCATGTAGTGTTCCCCTGCTCCGTTCGCACAACAGCCTACTGATCCAGGTATAGGTTGCACATGAGCAAGATCAAGTGTTCTGGGATTCCCATTCTTCTCAATGTTAGCCACAACTTGTTATGATCCACACAGTCAAATGCCTTTGCATAGTCAGTAAAATACAAATAGACATTCCTCTGGTATTCCTTGCATTCAGCTAGGATCTATCTGACATCAGCAATGTTATCCCTCCTACCATGATCTCTTAGAAATCCTTATTGAACTTCTGGCAGTTCCTTATCTTATGTACTGTTCCAGCCATTTTAAAATTATCTTCAGCAGTATTTTGCTTGCATGTGATATCATTGATATTGTTTGATAATTTCCATATTCATTTGGATCACCTTTCTTAGGAATGGAAACAAATATAGACCTCTTCCAATCTGTTGACCAGACAGCCATCCTCTAAATTTCCTGGTGTAGACTGGTGAGTGCTTCCAAGCTGCATCTGTTAATTGAGACAAGTCATTTGATATCCCGTAGATTCCTGCGGCCTTATTTTTTCCCAATGCCTTCAATTCAGCTTCTACATCCTCCTTCATTACCATAAATTATCATTCATGTGGTTGTTGTTGTTGTTCTTGTTGTTATGTGCTGTCGAGTCACTTGCGACTCATAGCGACCCTATGTACAACAGCCCTAAACTCTGCTCTGTCCTGTGCCAGTCGCACTGTGCCAGTCGCACATCCAAAGAAAGGTGACCCAACTGAGTGTGTAAACTACAGAACAGTGTCATTGATTTCACATGCAAGCAAGATTCTACTGAAGATCATCCAAAAACGATTAGAACAGC
>NW_006400122.1:1474298-1486953 GCF_000299155.1 Elephantulus edwardii
AACGCAGATTGTTGATAAATCGTCCACCAATCTTGACCCCACATTTCTCCTCATAGAGCCCAGCCTCCCGGATAATCTGTTCTGCATATAGGTTGGAAAGGTATGGAGATAGGATGCATCCCTGGCGTACACCCTTCCCGATTTTGGTACTTCCTGAAATTTTTTATTGTCATTCAATTCTTTCTGGTACAATGACTCTGTGTATTTCCTCTATCTCTTTTGATGCTTTCTGGGTCATTCAATATATTGCCCATCGCATCTTTCAATATTGCAACACAAGGCTTAAAATTGTTTTTCAGTTGTTCCAGCTTGAGAAATGCAAAGTGAATTTTTCTCTTTTTAGTCACCAATTCCAGCTCTCTGCACATTTCATTATAATACTTTGTTTTGTATTCTCCAGCTACCCTTTGAAAACATCTGTTCAGCTCTTTCACTTTGACATGCTTTTCTTTAGATTTGGCTTCTTGACACTCAGTGCAATCTTTAAAGTCTCTTCTGACATCCATTTTGATTTTTTTTTCTTTCTCATCTATTTTTGTATTGACCTTTTTCTTTCTTCATGGGTGATATCCTTGATATCATCCCACAACTCATCTGGTCCTCTATCCTTGGTGTTCAATGCCTCAAACCTATTCTTTAGATGATCATGAGATATCTTCAGATGGAGTTTATTCAAGATGATATTTTGGTTCCTGTGGACTTATTTTCATTTTCTTTGGCCTCAGTTTGACCTTCCATATGAGTGATATGATCCACAGTCTGTCCCAGCCTAGTTTTGACTGCCGATATTGAGCTTCTCAAATGATTTCTTCCACATATGTAGTCAATCTGATTCCTATGCAGCCCATCTGGTGAAATCCATGTGAAAAGTCATATTTTGTGTCTTTTAGAAAAGGTAATTAATAAGTAATGTAAATAAAAATGCAATCATTCTATTTCCAGCTTCATTTCTATGTTCTGCTAATTTCCTTAGCAAAGAAGTACACAAATTCACAGTTCCATACTCACAACCATATGAGTACAATTCACTGCACCTTTTCTGGCATTTTACTTTTGATTGTCGAAAAGGGCATATAAAGTACATGAGACGACATTTTGGTATCTTTGCCTCTGTAAAGCATATTGGCTACACTTGCTCCAAGACAGATTTGTTTTTGTTTTGGGCGGTTCATGGTGTATTTAACTCTATTCACAAACACCACCATTCAAAGGCACCAATTATTTTTTTTTCTTGTCCAACTTTCAGATACATGCAAAGCAACTGAAAATGCCATGATTAAAGAATCAGGTATACCTTAGTTTGTAAACTGACATCCATGCTCCTTAGAACTTTAAGGAGGTCCTTGACAGCAGCTTTGCCACTGCAACATATCTTTAGATTTCTTCAGTGCTGCTATCCTAGGTGCTGACCGTGACCAACTTTGATCTGTCTATGTTGCCTGTTGGTCCAGTGGGAGAGATTTTTGTTTTCTCAATATTGATATGAAATCGATAGTGGCAACGGTTTTTTAATTATCTGCTAAATGCAAGTTGTTGATGTTGTTGTTGTGCCATTGAATCTAGTACGACTCATAGCCATCCTATGAATAGCTACCCTGAACCTTGCCCTACCCTGTGCCATCCTCATCATATCTGACACAAAATAACCTGAAGTCATCATGTCAATTCATCTTCTGAGGGGTATTCTTTTCCTTCACTGATCTTACCAAGCATGAAGCCCTTTTCAGATGAATAGCCTCACCTAACTACATGTCCAAAATATGAAAGATGAAGCTTCATTATCTTTGCCTCCAAGAAGCACTTTGGCTGCATTTTTTCCAAGACATACCTGGTTGTTGTTTTTTGGTTTGTTTTTTTTTCCCCTTTTGCATCCATGGGATATTTAATACTCTTATCCAGCACCATATCTTAAAGGCATCAATTCTTCTCCTGTTGTCTTTATCCATTATCCAGTTCTCTGATGCATAAAACCATGAGAAGACCAGATGGGATGCATAGGAATCAGATGATGAGAAGACCATGGCTTGAATCAGGCACACTGTAGTTTTCAAACTAACAGGATTGCTCTTCAGCATTTTGAAGAGGTCCCTGACAGCAGAGTTGTCCAATGCAATACAGCTTTTGATTTCTTGATCACTGGTACCAAGGTTATTAATTGTTAATCTAAGTAAGAGGAAATCACTAACAGCTCCAATCCTTCATCTGTCATAATACTGCCTGTTGGTCCTGTGGTGAGGAGCTTTGTTTTCTCGATGTTGAGATGTAATCCATGCCAAAGGATATAGTCCTTGAGCTTTTACAGTAAGTAAATTTGCATCATCTGCATAATTCAGGTTGTTGATGAATCATCAACAACACAACACCTATCTCCATGAAGTCAGTCATGTCACCCCCCTTGCTCCCACACTTCTTTCTACTCGCCCCAAACTTGTTGCTTTGCTGGCTCCAGAATATGATGTGATAGCTCACTGACCTCAAATCAAAAGCTATAATTCAGGTTAACAGAACACAGTCAGGACAGCTCCTGGAATGTGCTCACTGGTTCCTCAGCTTTAAGCTAGTGTTACGTAGGTCTCAGTCCCGTCAATTATGACTGTTCTCTCCACAGCCCTCGTCCTCTAACAAACTTAGACAAAAACTCTTAATTCTTAATTCCTGTAGGGAGCAGTCCCAAGACCCACTCTCTCACGGCAGATCTCTGGTTCTTTGCTGTGGCTGCTATGACTATTGCTCCTGTAGGCCCTACTCTTGCTGACACAAGATTCTCTGGCCTCAAAGGATACATTTAATTCTCTTGCTTCTTCTTTGTTTATTTATTTCTTCTATGCTGCTGCTGGATCCACTCAATTTAAGGTCAAGACTAGTTAATACCCTGTGGATAGGCAAACCTACCCTATTCACATATTCCCACCCATGCACATGGCAAAGTGAGTCAATGGATAAGGAAGCTGTTTTGAACAATAAACCCTTAACACCACATTTGTTTAGGAATTTACTCACCTTTACCAGGAACAGAGTCTTGTTCTTACAGTCTTGTAGTACTTTTAGATTTAACTTCTTGAAGTTGTGTTATACTTTAGAAGATTGTTTTGTGTGTGTGTCCATTTGGGAATCCCAGAATACTTAACTTGGGCTTCTGCAATATCTGTTCATTAAAAAAAATCTGTTCATAGACCAAGAAACAGTTATCTGAACAGACCAAAGGGACACTTCATAGTTTTAAATCAGGAAAGGTATGTTTTAGGGTTGAACACTTTTTTCATATATATTCACTCTGTTTGGTGAGTAAATAATTTGGGAAGCTGGATTATATGGAAAAAAAGTGTGACATGAAGATGACAGGAAGATTCATCAACAGTCTGATTTATGCAGGTGATACTACATTGCTTAATGAAGTAAAGAGGACTTGAGCTTTTTAGTGCTGAAGAACAAAACTTTAGCTTTCAATATGGATTACATTCAATGTCAAGAAATAAAAATTTTCCACAGTTGACCAATAGGCAACGTGATGATAGATGGAGAACAGAATGAAGTTGTCAAGGATTTAATTTTATTTAGATGCACAATCAACGCATAGGTAGCAGAAGTGACAAATTTAAAGACATGTTGCATTGAGCAAAAGAGCTTTCAAAGATCTTTTTAAAGTGCTTAAGAGCAAAGGTGCCACTTTAAAGACTAAGGTATATATGAGCCTAATCCATAGCATTTTCAATTGCTTCCTCTATGCATGTGAAAGTTGGACATGCATAAAGTTTGATAATAAGGATGTCAAAAGAAGATCCCATGCCTTTGAACTGTGGTGTTGATGAAAAGTATTGCAATTCCATGGACTGATCAAAGAACAAAAACGTCTATCATGGAGAAAAGTGCAAACAAGTTGCAACTTTAGAGTCAAGGATGGCAAAACTGCACTTCACATACTTTGGGCATGTTGTCAAGAGGGACCAGCCCTTGGAAAAAAGACATTCTACTGGGAAGGGTGGAGGGTCAGAAAAAGAGAAGACCCACAACAAGATGGATTGACATCGTGACTGCAACAATGGGCTGGAACTTATCAGATTGTGAATAAGGTGCAGAATAGAACAGGGTTCAGATACGTTGTTCATAGGGTTCCTATGAGTTGAAGTTGACTTGATGACACCTAACAACAATAATAATGGATCTGTAATACTTCCCCCTTTTTATTCTTAATGTGAATTTTAGCTTTCCTTCTTTTTTACCAGTCTATGAGTTTATCATTGTTTAGTCTTTCAAAATACCAGTTATTATTTTCTATTTGTTGTTAATTGTTTTCTATTTAATATATATCTTCTTTTCATGGTTTCTTCTTTTTTTATTTCTTTGGGTTTAATTTGCTCTTCTTTTCCAACTTTGTGGGATAGGTGCTTTACTTATTAATTTGAAGATGTTCTTTTTAAATATATGCAATTTAGGATATAAATTTCTTTCCAAACTGTGAGTATTCTGCAAAAGCTTGTTATAAAAACATTTTATTAGCTTTTATTTGAAAATATTTTCTAATTTCTACTTTGATGTTTATTTAACTTTTGAGTTATTTGTAACTCAATTTTTCAATTTTCAGGCAAATATAAAGCTAACTTTATTTGGTTTTTTATTTATTACTTAATCACAGTATTATGTAAATAAACAATTCTTAAGAATTTCTCAACACTCGCTTTATGGCCTAATATGCAATCAATTTTTTGTAAATGTTTTATATGCAATGAAAAATATTTTTCTACAGTTACTAGTTACAATGTTTCATATTATTGTTGTTATGTGCCATCTGAGTTTCCTGCAACCTATGTACAGCAGCTCTGAACACTTCCCTGTCCTGAGCCAGTCTAATTCTGGCACACCAACCCCAGTTGCCCCAGTCACTGTATCAATCCATCTCATCTGGGGTTTTACTCTCTTATGCTGTTCCTCCACCCTTCTGAGCGCGATGTTCTACTCCAAGGACCAATCTCTCCTGGCCATGTGCCCAAAGTATGTGACACGGAGCTTCAAAATCTTAGCCTCCAAGGAGAGACTTGGTTTGACCCTCTCGTAGACAGACCTATTTGTTCTCTTGGCAGTTCAAGACTCTTCTCCAGCACCACAACTCAAAGGCATCAATTCTTCTTCTATCATCCTTAGTCATTGTCCAGCTTTCTGATGCATAGCAAGTAATTGCCTGAATTAGGGGCACCTTAGTTTTTAAACTGAGATCATTGCTTTTCAGAACTCTTGAGAGGTCCCTGACAGCAGATTTTTCCCAATACATTTTGTCTTTTAATTTCCTGATTGTTGGGGTTAAGAGTGTTGCTTGTGGAGCTAAGCAAGTTCTAATTGTTAACAATCTCAATCTCTTCTCCATCTATCATAATGCTGCCAATTGTCCAAGTGGTGAAAATCTTTGTCTCCTTGATGTTAAGCTTCAATCCATATTGAAGATGACAGTCCTTGACCTTCTGCAGCAAGTGTTTCAGATCTTCTTCATTTTCAGCAAGCAGGGTTGTGTCACCTGCATAACGTAGGTTGCTGATGATTCTACCTCCAAACCTGATGCCACATTCCTCTACGTAAAGCCCTGTTTCCCAAATTATCTGTTTTGCATAGACATTGAAAAGCTATGGAGACAGGATGCATCCCTGACACACTCCTTTCCTGATATTCAACCATGCAGTGTTTCCCTTCTCTGTTCATAGGACTGCTGCCTGGACCAAGTATAAGTTTCATATAAGCACAGGCAAGTGATCTAAAATTCCCATTTCCCTCAAGGTTACCCACAATTTGTTGTGATCCACACAGTCAAATGTCTTTTCATAATCAATAACACACAGATAGACATTGCTCTGGTACTCTGCTTTCTTTCAAGATCCATCTGACATTGGCAATAATGTTTCTAGTGCCATGGCCTCTTCTAAATTCAGCTTGTATTTCTGGTAGTTCTCTGTCAACATACTCTTCCAGTCATTTCTGAATAATCTTCAGCAGAATTTTGCTAGTGTGTGACATTAGTGATATTATTCTATAATTTCCACACTCTGGGTCACCTTTTTTTTGGAATGGGAATAAATATTAATTTCTTCCAGTCATTTGGCTGAGTAGTTCTCTCCCAGATTTCTTGGCAAAACTTGGTGAGCACATGCAGGGCAGCATTGGTTTGCTGAAATACATCAATTGGTATTCCATCAATTGCTGGGGCTTTATTTTGCCAAGTCCTTCAGAGTAGCCAAACTTCCTCCTTCATCACCATTGCCTCTGTGTCAGCCAGTTCTTTTTGGTATATTGACTCTGTATCCTAATTATTCTCTTTTTGAATTCTACTTTAATCAATTGCATGCTTCCTTTATTAGTCACTGAGAGTTTTGTTGAAATCTTCCTACGATTATGTATTTATTTGTCTTATGGTTTAATCAAGAATTGCTTTATATTTCCCTAGCTCATTATCATCAATTTGGAGGCCACTCATAGCTGACCCTCCAGTAAGTTTTCAGAGTCTATAAATTGCACTGAAGGAAATTGATTGACCATCTTTCTGGTGGATTCAATCAGCAGAGAGACATCATCTTTGGGTTAAAAGCACAACTCCCAGCCTTGGAATCTCTATGAGTACAATTCTACTCTGACCTGTGAAGTCATCATAAATTGGAATTGATCTGATAATAACTAGTACTTGCAGTGATTACTAATCATTTGAGGGCAGGAAAATAATATGCAATTTTATGACTTACTTTCTAATTTTTCTTTATCTCTCTCTGTTTGTGTGTGTGTGTGTGTGTATACATATACATATATAGATTTCTTGTTGTTGTTGTTGTTATGTGCCATCGAGTAGCCTGCAACTCATAGTGACCTACATACAACAGCTCTGAAGCCTGCCGTGTCTTGATCCAGGACTCCAACACACTTACCTCTGTTATCCCAGTTAGTGTATCAATCTATCTCATCAGAGTCTTCCTCTCTTATGCAGTCCCTCCAAGCATGATGTTCTTCTCCAAGGACCTGTCCCTCCTGGCCACATGCCCAATGTATTTGAGACAGAGCTTACAAATTCTAGCCTCTAAGGAGAAATGTGGTTTCACCCTCTCTGTTGTTGTTGTTATGTGTGGTCGAGTCACTTGCGACTAATACCTACCCTTTGTACAACAGCATTAAACTCTGTTCTGTCCTGTGACAATCACACCGTCTCTGATACACCCATCCCGATTACCCTAATCACTGAATCAATCCACCTCATAAAGGGCCTTCCCCTCCTGCGCTGTTCCTCCAGCCTACCAAGCATGATGTCCCTCTCCAAGGACCAGTCCCTCTTTACAACATGTCCAAAGTATGTTAGACGGAGCCTCAGAATCCTTGCCTCCAAGGAACCGCCTGGTTTGACCCTTTCCAGGATGAATCTGTTTGTTTTCCTAGCAGTCCATAGTACCCTGAATACTCTTCTCCTGCACCACAGCTCAAAGGCATGAATTCTCCTTCTATCCTCCTTAGCCATTGTCCAACTCTCTGATGCATAACAAGTGATAGCAAAGACCATGGCCTGCATCAGACGCACCTAAGTCTCAAGAGAGAAAACACTGCTCTTCAGTCCTTTGGAGAGGTCCCTAACAGCAGACTTTCCCATGGCAATATGTCTTTTAATTTCCTGGCTACTGATACCAACAGTGTTGACTGTGGAGCCAAGCAAACTAAAGCTATGAACAATCTCAATCTCTTCACCATCCATCCTGATGCTGCCAATTGGTCCAGTGGTGAGAATCTTTGTCTTCTTGACATTGAGCCCCAATCCCTATTGAAGGCTGCAGTCCTTGACCCTTTGCAGCAAGCGCTTCAGGTCTTCTATAGTTTGAGCAAGCAGGATTGTGTCATCTGCATATTGTAGATTGTTGATAGATCTTCCACCAATCTTGACCCCATATTCCTCCTCATAGAGCCCAGCCTCCTGGATGATCTATCTGTTCTGCATACAGGTTGAAAAGGTATGGAGACAGGACACATCCCTGGCATACACCCCTCCCAATTTTGAACCATGCAGTGTTCCCTTACTCTGTTCTGACAACTGCCTCCTGGTCCAAGTATAAGTTTCACATTAGAACGATCAAGTGTTCTGGGATTCCCATTCTTCTCAGAGTCAGCCACAGTTTGTTATGATCCACACAGTCAAATGCCTTTGCATAGTCAATGAAACACAGATATACATTTATCTGGTATTCTCTCCTTTCAGCCAAGATCCATCCATTAGCTACAATATCCCTAGTACCACGACCCCTTCTAAACCCAGCCTGGACTTTCTTGGTGGTCTGTAGTATGTTCAGGATTCTTCTTCAGCACCATAATTCAAAAGCATCAATTCTTCTTCTGTCATCCTTAGTAATTTTTCAGCTTACTGATTCATACCAAGCAATTGCAAAGATCGAGGTCTGGACCAGGTGCACCCTGGTCTCTAGACTTACACTATTATTTCTCACTACTCTGGAGAGGTTCATGACAGTAGATTTCCCTAGTGCAATTCATCTTTTAATATCCTGACTGCTGGAGAGTTGATTGTGGAACCGAGAAAGCTGTAATTGTTAACAGCCTCAATCTCTGTTTACCATGGCTCTGCTAATTGGTCCAGTGAGAATTTTTGTTTTCTTGACCCTGAGCTTTAATCCACATTGAGGGCTGCAGTCTTTCTGCAGCAAGAGCTTCAGGTCCTCCTCAGTTTCAGCAAGCAAGTTTGTGTCATCTGCATAACGTAGGTTGTTGATGAGTCTTCCTCCAATCCGGATGCCACGTTCTTCCTCATAAAGTTCAGTCTCCCAAATGTTCTGTTTTTCATGTATATCGAAAAGGTATGGAGACAGGATACATCCCTGACACACTCCTTTTCTGATTTTGAACCATGCTCTGTTCTGAGGAAATTATGTATATCTTATTTCCTTACCTTCTTTTTATTGATAGATTTTAAAAAAATCATTATCTCCTCTGTCCTAAAAGGATTAGGACTCCAACACATCATTCTGTGGGACATAGTTCAGTTTAGAGCATATATATTCACATATATATAATAAATATTTTTCCAGGAATATATTTAAATATCTTTTTAATTTTTCATTCAATAATTCACACGCAAAAAATAAAAATAAAAATATTATTAATTACAATACTTACACTGTAATTGAACTTTTCTCACTTTCTCCCTTCATTCTCATTTCCATTAACACTTACCCTTCCATACCTTCTGGGCTTTATCCTTGGGCAAGTGCTCCTTCTATGACTCTATATGGTTGCCCATTCTAAGGCAAGAGTGCCTCTCTGAAGTTATTTTTCACCTTGTAGTCAAGTGTATTGTTCGGCTGAAAGATGAGCCAACGGGGTGTTTGTTTCAAGTTTGAAGCTAAGTACCATAGTCTTAGAGGTTTCATCAATCCCATCATATTTTTTCCACTCTCTTCAAGACCTTCAATTAGGATCTCTTGTAGAGTGCTTGGCAGTGGTAGTGAGGCTTCACCTTATTCTTCTGGGCTCAGGGTTGTGGAAGTTGAGATTCAAGTGATCCATTAGACCTTGCACTAATTAATTCAGTCAATATATTTTAAAATGAACTTTTGGTAGAGACTTTTTGACAGAGCTTGTAATAGTCTGGAAATTGACATTAGAAACCATAATTAAAAGGTTTTAGAAAAGACAGTAATATGACAGGATATTTCAGTTCGAAGAGACTTACATTTTCTTTTATAAACAAGGATGTTGATTGCCAGAGCTTTGAGGAAGGACTTGATGTTGCTCAATTAAGTTGGCAGTATTGTCAAAGCAAATTCTAGCAATCTAATCTTTTGACAGAATTCTGGTAGCTTCATAATAACAGCTGGGAAAGACAGAGAGAGAGAAAGAACCTCAACGAGGTGGCCTGGTGCAGTGACTGTAACAGTGAGCCTGATTATCTTAGAGATGTTAAAGATGGCACAGGATAGGGCAAGTGTCAGATAGCATTTATATGGTCCCTCTGAGTCATACATAATCAATTCAACATCATTTAACAACTGTATCATTGTTCTTCACTCATTAATTCATTCATTCATTTAGCAAACATTGATTCATTACTTAATGTTGTTGTTGATTGCCTTTAAGTCGAGCACAACCATGAACACAAAACCTAAAGCTCCTCCACAACTATCAACATTTATCAAAGTTCATAGAGTTTCTGAAAGCATGTTGTTTAGGAACTGGATACATTGCAGAAATTTTTTCAGGTGCTAGGAGTTTAGTAAGGGACATTAAAAAAACAAAATCCTAATGGTTAACAAACAGTAGGGAAATTTTGGTTTTATTTATGAAGAAGGGAGTTCTTCTGGTAGGGAGTTGTACTGCCAACCCAGCTGCAGGAAGTTCAAGTCCACGTGCTGCTCTGCAGGGAAAAGATGGCCAATCTTCTTCTAAATAAATACAACCTTTAAGAAACTTGCTAGAGGGTCTTATATCAGTCCGTTCTGACTCAACAGCATATAGAATAACAACAGCAACAAAATATTTGAAGAAGTGAGGGAAAGGAGTATGATGTTGTTGTTCTGTGCAATAGAGTCACCTGTGACTTATAGTGATCCCGTGTACAAGAGCCCTAAACCCTGCTCTATTCCATGCAAATCTTATTGTCTCTGACACACCTATCCACATTGACCAATGATCGAATCAGTCCATCTTATCAAGGGTCTTCCTCTCCTGTGCTGCCTTCCACCCTCCCAAGCATGATGCCCCTCTCCAAGGATTGATTCTGCCTTGCAACTTGTCCAAAGTATGTCAGACGAAGATTCAGAATCCTTGCCTCCATGGAGCAGCCTGGTCTCCAAGATGAACTTGTTTGTTCTCCTAGCAGTCAATACTCATTTCCAGCACCACAGATCAAATGCATCAACTCTCCTTCTCTCATCCTTAGTCACTGTCCAGTTCTCTGATGCATAGCAAGTAATTGCTATGTAATTGTATCAGGCACACCTTGGTCTCCAGACTGACATCATTGCTCTTCGGTACTTTGGGGAGTTCTCTGACAGCAGGCTTTCCTAATGAAATTAGTCTTTTAATTTCCTGGCTGCTGGTACAAAGAGTGTTGATTGTGAAGCCAAGCAAACTAAAGCTGTCAACAATTTCAATCTCTTCGCCATCTATCATGATGCTGCCAATTAACCCAGTGGTGAGAATCCTTGTTTTCCTTATGTTGAGCTTCAATCCATATTGAGGGCTGCATTCCTTGACCTTCTGCTACAAGCACTTCAGGTCCTCCTCAGTTTCAGCAAGCAAGGTTGTGTCATGTTCACTGATGAGTCTACCTCCAATCCTGATGCCACACTTCTCCTCATAGAGCCCAACCTCCCAGATAATCTGTTTTGCATATAGATTGAAAAGATATGGAGATAGGACACACCCTTGACGTACACCCTTCCCAATTTTGAGCCTTGCTCTGTTCTGATGACTGCCTCCTAGAATGGAGTAAAAGCAAGTAAATAAACGAAGCATAATTTCAGATACTGATAAGCGATTTCTGTCTCCAAAATTAGTTTTTCCTTAAAATCATTTCTGCAAATGGATTTCTTCCATTTTTAGCTGAAGTCCAGCCTTCACTTTCTCAGGCACAGGGCATGGCCAAGTGTTTATTCCTTTTTCCACGTAAGACAAAAGAGTAGAAAGAGAGGTAAAGTTAATCTCCAAGGAGCAAATTTTGAAAGATATTGCTCATCACTAGAAAAGAAAAGCAAAACTGAAAATAGACATTACTGTAAAATGTTGTTGTTGTGTGCTGCTGAGTTGGAACTGGTCCATAGCTGACCCTCCAGCAGATTTTCAGAGGCAGTAAACCATATGGAAGGAGATTGTTCATCTTTCTCCCATAAAGCAACTGGTGGAGACAAACCGGGTACTGTTGCTTCAATAAAGTGTAGACCCTAACAAATAAGATGACACACATTGTTGGAAATGTAAGTACGACCTTTGGCTTAAGTAATATATGACTCAACTTCAATTTATATAAATTGGAGCCCTGGTGATCTAGTGGTAAAGAGTTGCACTACCCACTGGAAGACAACTGGTTCAAATCTACCAGCTGCTCCATGAGAGAAAGATGGGCAATTTATTGCTTCTGGAAACTTGGAGAGTCAGCTTTGAGTCAATTCCAACTCAGAACATAACAATAGTCTGTGAAAAAAAGGTTATTGAAATACTATTTTAAAAGTAGTGAGTGATTCCCCAGATAGTAATTAAGAATAAATTACTACTACAAGTAACTCTGTAGGGACAAATATTATTAGTTACAGATTTTATAACCTTTTATTTTACTTTTTGATCATTTTAATATTAATTTTAATGAAAATTTACAGATACTTTGGATTTCCATTCATTCATTGTTGTACTTTTTCTCCTCTCCCAACCCTCCCTTCTAGTACACTACCCTCTTGGAAAATTAAAACAAAAATTCTTTCGTTATTTTACAATCCCTCCACCCAGGTCCACTCCACTATGCAGCCTTTGCTCTGGATTCCTGTCATGACAAAAATACGTAATCACATATCCCCTTTAAACAGTTTTCTCCCTCATCTGTTTCAATGCAGTACACATTATTGAACCCATCTTTATCAGTCTCCCCCCAAGCCCGAGGTCAGTCCTATTTTACAAAAGTGGCACCATGCAGTATTTGTCC
>NW_006400122.1:1488325-1489777 GCF_000299155.1 Elephantulus edwardii
ACAGGAGTTAAGGGCTGCAATCTGTTCCCAGATGTTAAGCTGCCAACTCACTCGTCCTCAGCACATCAGACTGCTTGTGTCACTGGAGTGTGCTACCCGCATTGCTGGCATGAGCCACCCCAGATTTTATATCTTTTTAAAGTGAGATTTGTGATATGATGTTCTTGAATGATGCAATTTCACTAAATTCCTGACCAAATAAGTCACTAAAGTCTTCTTATGTCACCCAGGGATTCAAAGGTCATTAAAATAGGTATGTTTTAAAAGCAAAAACTACTTAACTACTTATATGCTATTGTTATTGGTTTCTTAATTGGAAATAGAATACCTTAAGAGGCTTCAGACCAACCCACCAACCAACCAACCAAGTCAACTGCTGTCATCAAGTTGATTCTGATTCATGGTTATCTTATTTACAGGCAGAACTGAACTGCCCTGTCTGTTTCCAAGGCTATAATCATGACACTAAAAAACCTGTCATATCCTTCTACTACAAACCAGCTGGTGTGCTTGAAACCTCAATTTTATTATTTTTTTTTGTTCACACAAAACACTTACCACCAACACCCCTGGGTGTCCTTTTAAGAGCCTTGTTTTTGTTGTTGGTGTTGTTGTGTGTCATCAAGTCAGAACAGACTCATAGCTGACCCTCTAGCAGGTTTACAAAGACAGTAAAACACATGGGAGGAGATGCATCTGGTAGATTTGCACTGCCTGTCTTTGGGATTGCCATGTAGCTGCACTAGGCTACCTAGGTTCTTATATTGTATGATTTTTGTGGAAGTATTTCAGGTGAAAACAAAAACATTTATTCGATATTTAAAAATTACTTTCTCCCTTGAAATAGTACCAAATGGAGAAAATAGTTTCATTAATCACAACATGTGCATTTTAAAGTGGACTAGAATTTATTACAGCTGCATAATTTGAATTAAAGAAAGCTCAGATTGTGGGGATTACTCCAACAAATGCATTAGCAACATCACTTTCATTTTTTGTCACCATACTAATTGGGTAGATACACTTTTGCTTTACAGCAAACATCTATCAATAAACCATCTTCAACTATTCTGTCATCCATTAAATTGATGGCAGGGAGGCCTGCGATGTCTACAAATTTGATCTATGTTCATCAAAGCCACACATTTAGAATCTTGACTTGGGATATTAAAAGTCTTAAAACATATTTTAATCCCAGACTAGAATCAGGTGACTTATATATTATTCCACCGCACTTGAAGAGCTTGGGTAACTGGTTTTACATGCTTGGACTTTTCCCTGTTGTTGTTGTTGTTATGTGCTGTCGAGTCGTTTCCGACTCATAGCGACCCTATGCACAACAGCCCTAAACCCTGCTCTTTCCTGCACCAACCGCACCGCCTCTGACACACCCATCCCGATTACCCCAGTCACCGAATCAATCCATCTCATAGAGGGTCTTCCCCTCCTGCG
>NW_006400122.1:1490122-1492991 GCF_000299155.1 Elephantulus edwardii
GAAGCTGTGAACACTCTCAATCTCTTCGTCATCCATCCTGATGCTGCCAATTGGTCCAGTGGCGAGAATCTTTGTCTTCTTGACATTGAGCCTTAGTTCATACTGAAGGCTGCAGTCCTTGACCCTTCTCAGCAAGTGCATGAGGTCCTCCTCAGGACTTTTCCCTACTCTTATTAAATGACCTTTGGGAATGATCCTCTCTGTTCACTAAGTTGAGTGACTGGACTTAATGTGCACTAATGTAGGGCACGTTGTCAAGAGCTGTTATTGTTCTTATGTGCAGTCAAGTAGCAACCGCCCATAGTTGGCCGGCCAGCAGGTTTGCAGAGGCATTAAGTCACATGTAAGGAGACTACCCATCCTTCTCCTGCTGAGAAGCTGGTGGATTCCAGTCATTTGCCTTTGGAATTGCAACACAGCTTCTTACCACTAGACCACCAGAGTTCTCAATATAGGACACTTGCTGCAAAATGGTACAGTTTGTATCCATGTTCCAAAAGGTTGGGAGCTTTCAAATTCCATAGTCCAAGGATAATGGCTGGGAGATCTAGCTGCATAATGCAAATGAGAGAAGATAAAAATAGGATAATAGAAAAGCAGAACCTATGAAAGAAATCACTTAGGCTTCAATGTTATTATCATAAATGGAAATATCAATGTAAACTTGAAGTTTAGTAAATTAATACGCAAATGCATTGCTTACCTTCTGTCACCTATGTTACCTTGAATTGCTGTTGTTGTTACTGTCATGAAGTTTACCCTCAACTCATGGTGTCCACTTGCAGCCGGAATCGATCATTTTTGGTCCACAGCTTTTATAATGGCTGATTATCAGAAGTCGATCACCAGGATTTTCTTAGTCTGAAGATCCAGAGAAACCTGTTAAATATGAGAACAACAACCCAGCATTCTCTGGACAGTTGGGTGGTAACTGTGCATGAGGTGTGTCGTCCAGGACCAGAAGGGAGGTCTCTTACTCGGAACACAAGAATTCTACCCTTGAACTCCCAATGCCATCCTCACCCTGAATTGCTACTGTTAGGCAACTTCAAGTTGCTTTTCAACCCATTGTGACCCCTTGTGATTGAGTAGAACTGCCCTATGAAGCATTCTAGGCTGTAAGTTTCATGGAGCAGATTGCCAAGTCTTCCTGCTGTGGATTTGAAGTGCTAACCTTTTAGATGGTAGTCAAATGTTTATTCATTGTGTCTCCAGGACTTGAATTGATCCTGAATTACTATGCACATTTTATTTGTGTGTCATATATCTTTAGCAAAAAGGACTTGTAATGCATTCATATTACCTTAAACACACATTTGTGGTTGTTGATGATGGTGATGATGATTTGCTGAGAAAAGTTGACACAGGAAAGATAAAGGTTGTGATAAAAAGCAAGGGTTTAGACTCTGTTAGCAGGATTCCCAGGGCGATTCTGCCCCTGCCTGTCCCTACCAGCCACATTTCCAGGTTTTCAAGTACTTTTGCCTTTTCCCCTTAGATGGGTACAAATCTCATTTTAATTGCAAAGTCTTTCATTTCCAGTGAATTTAATAATGAACAAGAAGGAAACTGGCAGATTTTTGATCAAGTGAATGCATAAAAATTCATTTGGATTCAAATAGTCAAGATAATAACCCTCTGCAAGAAAATAGCCCACCTTAGTTTCCTAAAGGGCTGATTATTTCCTATTGTAAAGGATTACTTCTGTCTGTCCCTGCATCCTAAAAGGTGCAAAGTAGTGCCAACTATCTTGTAAGAAGAGGAGAAAATCATGCTTTATAGTGCTAAATAAATGCATTTCATGAGGACCCTGTGAGTCAGGCTTGAATCAAGTATTGAATAAAGGAGTTTCAGGGAAGGGGAGAGGGAGATAGACAGATGCATCTAACAAAGCCAAAGGCCAGCAAACCAATTCTCCCCCCTGCATCTCAGGCATAATTCCCCCAACACAAGGCCAGACACAGTCTCTCAGTTATTGCGCTTATCCCATGCTACTGGGCTTACACCTTAACCACAGGGCACAAAATTGGTGAGTGAATTCAAACTTGTTTTGTCATGACCAGAAGGTGTAAGTGAATTCTCATGTCTCTTAATTAGAATTTCCCCTTGTTTTTCTAGTGGAATGATGATGTAATTAATATTCCATTTCACTAATAGCTGATTTTGGACAGCCCAATATTTGGAGGAAAAGCAATGTCACAGTCTGATCTCATTTCACACACTCAATGGTAGAGAGAAAGGGGACACTGTACATCCTA
Organism: Elephantulus edwardii; assembly: GCF_000299155.1. Classification (NCBI taxonomy): domain Eukaryota; kingdom Metazoa; phylum Chordata; class Mammalia; order Macroscelidea; family Macroscelididae; genus Elephantulus; species Elephantulus edwardii. The sequence goes on from NW_006400122.1 coordinate 1,492,381, forward strand.
TTTCTGGGTCCCCGATGGGGCACATAATTTAAAAATGTAATCTCTTAAAAAGCCGACAATTAAAGGTTTCCAAACGCGATTTAGGAAAGAATTCTATGGACAAACTGTTACACTGTTCTAGTCAAAACATATGTTAATAATCACTCACAAAGGGAATTAATGTATTATCTCTGTTCAAAAGCCAAGGCTTAGTGGTAGCGAATAATTTCAGAGAGGATTCTTTAAAATGAATGCAACTATTACTTACAAAAATAGCTGCTGTGAAGTTGATTCTGGTTCAGGTCCTATGTGTTACATTAGAACTGAGCTTCATAGGGGTTTCAATAGTTAAGTTTTTCAGAAGTAGATCCATCAAGCCTTTTCCTTCAAGGTGCCTCTCCTCAACATGAAACTTGAGCTGTTTGTGTAACATCTGAGTATTTTAATCATTTGTACCACCCATGGACTCCAATAGCCACTTAAAGACCTGAGAAATCAAATTGCCTCTAATAGACTTTTAGGGAGCTCTGGTGACCTAATGGCAAGTCAGCTGCATTACTATGTCAAAGGCATGTGGGAGTTTTTCTTTTGCTTTTCAAGGAGAGGAGCAAACGGGGGGGGGGGGGGGGGGG
>NW_006400122.1:1493091-1504003 GCF_000299155.1 Elephantulus edwardii
AGGGTGCAACAATGAATGAATGGAATTCCAAAATCTCTGTAGATGTTCATTGAAATGAAAAATAAACAACCTAAATTTTAAAAAAAAGGCATGTGGTTCAAATCCACCAGCTGCTCTGCAGAAGAAAGATGGGAAATCTTCTCCTGTGTGATTAAACAGCCTTTGAATACCCACTGAAAGTTCAACTATGGTGTTGTTTCTGACTTGATAGTACACAACAACAACAGATGGACTTTCAGTTTGGACCACAGATGACAATGACTCAAGAGTTTCTTTCTTGTTCCGATCACCAGGGTTTTATATATATGTGATCAAGGCCTCCTCCAGCCCTGAGATTTATATGCCAGCTAAGATACTGCGAAACTATTACTGTTAGAATATAACACCCTAATCACACAGGAGAAAATTACCCATCTTTCCCCTTCAGAGCAGCTTCAAAAACACAGAATGTCATGTCCTCTTAAATGACAAGGTAATGCTCTATAGGTAGGAATAGCTGAGGCATGATATCAATCTTGCAGGAAGACTTGGTAGGAGACAGCTATTCCGCAGAAGGGTGAAAGATAGAATCCACACAGAGGCACTGTGGAGGAAAAGCTTGGCAATCTGCTTATGGGAAATCAGCAATTGAAAACCATATCGAGCAAGTCTACTCTAATACGTAGGGGGTTACACTGATCCTGTGTGTGGTTTAGATGAATAGGATAGTTACTTCAGGAGAAGAGCACTGAACATCCCATGGATAGCCAAAAGAACAAATATGTCTTGGAGAGGGTGCGGTGGGAGTGCCCTTTAGAGGCAAAGAAGATGAGGCTTCGCCCCACATACTTTGGTCATGTTACTAAGAGGGTTATTTCTTAGAGAGGGACATGATGCTTGGAAAGGCAGAGGGTCAGCGGAGGAGAAGAAAATCCTCGACCCCATGGATTGACATGGTGACTGCCACAATAGGCTCTAATGTGTTGGGAAGTGTGAGGATGGCACAAGATAGAACAGATCTGTTTGTAGAGTTGCTATGGGTCATACTTTACTTGACAGTATCTAACAACTACCTTAGTCAAAACATTTAGGGCACAGTCGAGGATGTAGTCATAGAACAGAATGATCCTCACATCCACGATGGGGAGAAAGACAATGTCACCTTTCAACTTCGAATTTGAGAACTGATAATCTTGGAATCTCTTGTGTCCTCAAGGATAGCTACAGCTCCAAGGACTCGGATAATTAACAGCAGATGGTAAGTAGGAAGGGGGCTGTGTGGCTATGTTTAAATGTTACCTCTCTCTCCTTTCGCCATCTAAAGGAGAATGGCATGTACCTGTCTTTATTATTCTCTGGGATTCTCTCATGGCACTAGTGAGCTCTGTTTTCCTTATTGGCTGCAGTTCTGTTCAATCTTTCCTTTTATAAAAAAGGGTACTAACCACCAGAAAGTTGGGGGAAGTGCTTGACCTGCTCACCTAAATGAACAGTGGGGCACTCTGCTATTCAGTAATGTGAAAAGGCAGGGACAATAGGAAGTCCATTTATTGGCAAATAAGCCCAACTTCTAGATGACAAAATGAGTTAATTATCCAAGGGAAAGAACAGAATTGCTCCCTCCCCTTTTCCTTTCCCTTTCCCTTTTGGGGAGTTCTGGTAGCCCACTGCTCACCTAAAAGCCACTCCTCTCTGTTGGTTCAAATTCACTAGCATTTCTGCTGTGGAAATATGGACAAGCTCCTCCTGTATGACTTACAACCTTGGAAACAGTAGAGGGTCAGCTATGCGTTGTTTCCCACGCCATGACAAGCAGCTTGAGTTTTCCTTTTGGTTTAAGGCAAACATCAATTTCCCTTTCCCTTCTTCCCAAATATGAGGTGACCCTCACATCAGGATTCCATCAAGACTCCAGTACATTGGGCAAAACCTGCTGGTTAATAGATAAGGCTTGGATAGGGGCGAGAGAGGAGATTCACATTCTCAGGGGCTTCAGACTCAGTTTTTAAAAGGGACCACGTCCCTTCCCCCCACCCCCCACCCCGAGTACACTTCTTTATGCAAATTTAATTGTGGATTCCTGTGCTAACCATAATACTCAATCATGTATCACTTCTAATCTGTTCTTTCCCTCATCTGTTTCAATACAATATACATAATTTATCCAGTTTTTTCTGTCATACCCCCACCCTGATGTCAGACCCATTCTACAACAGTGGCACTATGCAGTATTTATCCCTTTGTGACTGAGATATTTCACTCAGCATAATGTCCTCCAGGGTCACCCACTTTGAATAATATTGCATGAGTTCCTTGTTTTTCAATGCTGTGTAGTATTCCATTGTGTGGATATACCACAGCTTCTCTATCCATTCGTTTGTTGATGGGCCCTTAGGCTGCTTCCAACTCTTTGCTATTGTAAACAAAGCTGCAATAAACATGGGTGTGCATATATCTGCTTGGAAGGCAGACATGTTCTCTCTGGGGTATATTCCCAGTAATGGGATTGCTGGGTCAAATGGTATCTCTATTTGCAACTTTTTGAGAAAGCGCCATACTGCTTTCCACGTCTGTTCATATCCTATGCCCATTTTTCTATTGGATTATTTACCTTTATTTTATTGTGGTTTTCAAGTATTTTATAAATTCCAGATATAAGTCCCTTATCTAACATGTCATTACCAAATATTTTTTTCCCAGTCTGTGGCTTCCCTTTTTACTCTATTGGGGGAAGTGAGCTGGTGGGGAGGGGTGAGAAGGGAGAAAATTGCGGCAATGAATGAATGGAAATCCAAAACCTCTGTAAAAAAAAATAAAAAATTATATATATAAAAAAAGGGATTAGATGTTGTTACATACCATCTAGTGAGAACTAACTCCTAGCTTACCCTCCAGTGGGTTTTCAGAGGCAGTAAATCACACAGGAGGAGATAGTCTGTTTTTCTCCCATGGAGCAGCTGACAGATTTGAATCACATGCCTTTGGGTTGGCAGTGCAATTCTTTACCACAGTCACCAGAGCTCCCTGTACAAGGGAGAGATGAATAAAATGGTCCCTGTGGGTCCACTAAACATACTGATAGCCTTTTAAGGCATTGATCCTATGCTTTATTATGCTGAATTTCCTAAACCAGCTAAAACTATCCTCTTCTCTCACCTTAACTTATCAAAGTTATCCCCAAAGGAATCAACTTATCCTGGTAACTAATGTAAACAAGTTAGATATTTGAATTCACCCAGAGGTATCTTGAAAGAAAGACCTGGCTACCTACTGGAGCGAGACCTCAACCACTGAAATTTCAGTGAAGCACAGACACGCTCTGAGTACGAGTAAGGAGCCTAGGAGACATATAATTGACTCAGTGGCAGCTTGGTAAGTTTGGAGAGTGTGTTAAGCCCTGAACTGTGTTTTAAAAAGCATTCTGACAATATCATAACATAATCTTTGTCTTTACTTTCCATAAAGAAACAAACCTGTGATTTAAATCAAAGCTTTCAGCTGATGTGTCCTCCCATATTGCTTCCCTCTGAGGGGGTCAGAGAACCCTGGACCTGAGGCCTCTGAGCTTGACTCTCAGCCATTTATCTTACCGTACATACAACTACGATCATCTGTCATGAGATGGAAGAGATTAGGGAGCATGGTCTAAGTAACATTATTCAGAACTCCTCAAAAGTTAATCAGCCCCTGAAGAATAAAATCAAGTATAGGTCTGAAAGGGGAGAAAAGAGAATAAAAGCATGGCAGGGACAGACTGAGGTACAAGAAGGGCCCCTGTAACACATAGTCATCTACTCTTCAAACTTAAAGAGGCACAGGCTCTGGGGGGTGTAAGGGCTCCCAGTTCACATGTTTTCTAGCCAACCATCATTTTTATGTTTAATTATGTTGTTAGAAGAGTCTATTCCTTGGAAAAGAGCATCATGTTTGAAAAGGAGGAAGGTCAGTGAAGAAGTAGAAAACCTTCAGTGAGATAGATAGGTACAGTGACTGTAACAATGGGCTCCAGTATGTCAAAGATGATGAGGATGGCACACGATAGGGCAAAGTTCAGATTCCTTATTCGTAGGGTTGTTATTAGTTGTAATCGGTGAGACAGCACCTAATAACAACAACAATGGTTGCTGGGTGTTTTTTTGTTTTTGTTTTGGTTTTGGTTTTTCCTTTCTTTTACCTTTAGGCAGAAATCATCACTGCTTTCTGTTGTTGATCTGTTTGCAGGCATATCTGATGAGCATTCAGAAAGAACATGTTCCCTATTCTAAGATTGAACAACGGCACCATTTTCATGAAAATATTACCTGCTCAACCTGTCTTCTAGCTTTGAGGCCATCCCATGCAGGACCCCCAGTTGTGCTTCGGGGCCATCCCATGCAGGGACCCACGTGTGCTTCCCATCCTAGGCAGGATCCCCAGGTATGCTTCTCATCCCATGTATAATCCCCGGGTGTACTTCCTTTCCCATACAGGACCCACAGGTGTACCTCCCATTTTATGTATGATCCCCAGGTATGCTTCCCATCCCATGCAGGACCCCCAGATGTGCTTCCCATTCTATGCAAGGCTCCTAGGTATGTTTCTACTACCTGCTTAACCTGTCTCCTGGCTTTGGGACCATCCTATGCAGGGTCCCCAGGTGTACTTCCCATCCCATGGAGGAACCTCAGGTATGCTTCTTGGCAATTGCATCTCATATGCAGTTACCAGTGTCAGTTGTCAGGTTGTCAGTGAGCAATATGTGTTGCTAGGACACTAAGTAAGCTTCTGTGAAGCTCTCAAATAAAGAACAACTAGACAAACCTAGAAATCTACTTTTGAAAATCAATCATCAAAAGTGCGATTCCACTGCTAGGAATATACCCTGAGGAAATGAGAACTGAGACACAAATGGACATTTGCACACCAATGTTCACAGCAGCATTATTCACCATTGCAAGAACATGAAAACAGCCCAAATGTGCAACTACAATAGAATGGATTGTGAAATTGTAGCACATTCACACAATGGAATACTACATAGCACGCAGGAGCAATGATTTCAAAACTAACCACATTATTTGGGAGAGACTAAAAGCATTATGCTGAAAGAACTAATTCAGTTTCACAAAGACAAATACTACATAAAACCATTATTGTAAAAATAGAAGGATAACTACTGAAAAATACATGGAGATTCAAGGGGGAAAGGGGGGAAAGCAGAGAGGTGAGGGTGGCCAGGGGAGAAATCATAGGGTCACACAATTTGGTGAGTGGAGGGAGGAAGAGGGTAAAGGAAATGGGAAAGATCCAGAAGGGACCTGAAAAGACAGAGTAATGGTGGACATAATTCAATTCAGATTAAGTTTATAAAACACAATGTATGGGAATGGTTATACAAAACCCAATGTAAATGAAGGAAAATGTGAAAGACAATATATACAATTTTTGCAAGAAAAGCAATATAAAATATTTTTTTAAAGTTCTATGTATGAATGAATGAATAGAAACAAATCTCCTTGTGAACTCTGGCTTAAAAAAAGAATTAACAAATGAAAGAAAAACTAACAATAAAAAAGAAACTGTACATAGCATAGAAATTCCATATGACCCAGCTATTCTACTGTTTGGAATATACCCAGAGAGAATGAGAACTGAGGCACAAATGGAGACGTGTACACCAATGTTCATAGCAGTGTTATTCACCATCACAAGAATATGGAAACAGCCCAAATGTCCAACCACAATCAAATGGATTAAGAAATTATGGTTTATTCACACAATGAAATACTACTTAGCATGCAGGAGCAATGATTTTGTAAATCACTACCTAACTTGAGAGGGATTGGAGAGTATTATGCTAAGTGAACTAACTCAGTCCCATAAGGACAAATACTGCATAAGACCATTATTGTAGAAATAGAGAACTAGTAAAATGTATATGAGGATCTAATGGGGGGGTGTGGGAGCAGAGGGGTGACTATGTGGGGGGACAATCATGGGGTCACACAGTTTGATGGGTGGGTGTGGGGTTAGGTGGGGTGGGGAGGTAGGGGCTATTTGGTGTGTTGTTGTTATGTACCATTGAGCCACCTGCAACCTATAGTGACCCTATGTACAACAGTTCTGAATCCCATCCTGTCCTGAGCCAGTCTCACTGGTTCTAACATACCAACCCTCATTGCTTCAGTTACTGTATTAATCCATCTCATCTGAGGTCTTCCTCTTCTGCACTGTCCCTCTACTCTTCTGAGCATGATGTCCTTCTCCAAGGACCAGTTTCTCTTGGCTATATGCCCAGAGTATGTGATATGAAGCTTCAAAATCCTATCCTCTGAGGAGAAACTTGGTTTCACCTTCTCCAAGACAGACCTATTTGTTTTCTTGGTGGTCCACAATACGGTATATTCAAGAATCTTCTCCAGCACCACAACTCGAAGGCATCGAGTCTTCTGTAATCCTTAGTCCTTGTCCAGCTCTCTGATGCATAGCAAGTAATTATGAAGATAATGGCCTGAATTAGGTGGCAATGTATACTAACTTTGTAGATAAGCTAGTGTAAAAAGGGGGGAAGGGAGAATTGCAAGAAATTAAAAAAAAGAAAAGAAAGAAACTGTACAGAGCACAGTTCTGCTCTGATATGTCAGGAGTTGGAGAGGTCTTGATGGCACTGCTTACTGAAGGTCTAGCTGAAGTCTACTTAGGACCAAAATGTCAGTTTGAGATTCACAAGGCACAATTTTGAAAGCCAAAACCAGTCATATTTAGCTATTGTTGTGGTTGTTGTATACTGTTGAGTTGGAACCAATTCATAGTTGGCCTTTCAGCAGATTTGCAGAGGGTATAAATCTCGTAAGAAGAGATTGCCCAACTTCCTCTTGCAAATTTAGCTGCTAGGAAACCTCAATTTAACTGGACAGGAAACTTTAAAAAACATTAAGTTTTTACTTTATATCTTAAAATAGTTCTGTGAAGCATAATGGTCCAGCCCACAAGTGACCTAAAGATGACACAGGACTGAAAGGATTTGTTCTGTCATACATGGAGTCACCAGACATCAGGAATCATCATTGCCTTGGGTTCCCTAGAAGAGAGAGGTTAGCCTTCCCTCTCTGGTGCCCCAAGTCCATCCCATATTTGTTGTTGTGTGCTATCAAGTCAAAACTGAGCCATAGCAGGCCCTCCAGCAGGTTTTCAGCGATAGTAATTCAAACAGGAGGAGATTATTCATACTCCTTCCTCGAAGCAGCTGTTGTATTCAAACTGCTACCTTTGGGATTGCAATGCAGCTTCTTACCACTAAGACTGAGGCAGTGTCAGTGGGAACAGTGTGACAGGCATTTGGGAAGCCCTAACACATTCTGTCCCCCATTGCCTTGCTTTTTTCTAACTGGTGTCTGGCAGAACGTTCTGAACTGCACCAGCTGACACTTGTTTTGGAAACTTGGTACTCATCTGCTCCTGCCAAGAGAAGGCACTGGATGGGGAGAGGGTGGAGTGCCCATGGTTTCAGATTGTTTTATTAGTAATTTAGTTAAACCTGCTGCGCAGAACTTTCCCAAGTCAGGAAGATGAAGGCACATTTTTATGATGGAATCAGCTGGCAATTGAAAGGAGGGGACCAATAAAGAGCTTCCTCTTCAGGGGTCTTCCTGAGCCTGGCAGATGAAAAATGACCTAGAAAATCCCTAGACAACAGAAGTTACTGTGGCTGGCATAAGGCATCAAAACCTCATTTTTGCCATGGCTTTCTTTTCATTTCTGCTAAACCTCTGCCCATCAAGAGCATGGGATTCAGGTTTACATGCTGCTTACTTTACCTACAATCCTTTCTTCTTCTTGTTGTTGCTATGTGCTATTATGTTGACTCCAATTCATAAGGACCCTTTGTACAATGGCTCTAAACCTTGCTATATCCTGAGCCAAGCTCACTGTCTCTGACATACCTTCCCCCATTAAACCAGTTACTGTGTCACCCCATCTCATCTGGAGTCTCCTGTGCTGACCCTCCATCCTTCCAAGCATGATGTCCTTCTCCAAGGACTGGTCTCTCCTGACAACATGCCCAAAGTATGTGAGATGAAGCTTCAAAATCCATGCCTCCAAGGAACAACTTGATTTCACCCTCTCCAGGACAGATCTGTTTGTTCTCTTGGTGGTCCATGGTATGTTAACACTCTTCTTCAGCATCACAACTAACATAAATTAACTAACATAAACTCACAACATAAATTCTTTTTCTGCCCCCTTTGATCATTGTCTAGCTCTCTGATGCATAGCCAGTAATACAATGATGATAGTAGCCACAACAATATATCCAAACTTCCCAGCAATCACAAAGATGGCTTGGCTGGGTAAGGTTCTATTCTTCTGTACAAAAGTTGCCATACTTCCAAACTGACTTCACAAAAATTAGCAAGACCAATCACATAACATGGTCACAAATCCAGATTTTTGTTTGTTTCCTTTTCTGATTTAGTTTTGTGTTTACATATGTTTTTTCTTTTAGAATTCATGTTTAATCCAGTTATGACTCCACTGGAAAGATCTCCCTCAACAAGTGTTAGAGAGAGGCCCAGTTCCTGTCTGACTCCTTTTATGGGCATGTCAATCATTAATAACATCTTGGGATTCAACATGATCAATCCTTAGACATTTTTGTAAGTAGGAATTATAAATGTAAGTGGTTCAATTTCCAACTTTCCTTTTGACAAGATGAAGTAAAGATGTAAACATGATGAAGCACATTGGATGTGTTAAGTAAACATGGTATTGCAGAAAGGGCACAGGGTTTGGTATCACAAGGTGTGTACTTGAATTCTAGCTCTGCTACCTAGCAACGTAGTCTTAAGCAAGCCCTTTAGTTTCTCTAAGCATTAATCAAGGAGTCGCAGTAGTACAGTGGGTTAGGCACTGACTTGCTTAATTGAAATATTAACAGTTCAAACCCACCAGTCACTCCAGAGGAAAGAGAAGAGGCAATGTGATTCTGTAATTATTTACAGTTTCAGGAAACCTGTGAGCCAGTTGTATTCTGTCCTATAGGGTCAATATGAGTCAGAACCCACTTGATGGCAAAGAGGTCAGCCTTAGACTCTCATCGGTAAGAGGTTATCATCATCTGTGTTCCATTTCCCTCACGGGGTTGCTCTGAAGAGCAAATGAAATGGCAAATTACAGTTAGTAAATTGTAATGTGGTCTTTCATATCTCAAAGGATCTACAGCACTAGCTTTAGTAAAAATATTACGTATTAATAAAAGGAGTAAGTGTCAAGGACTTTTTTTTATTAAATTTTATTAGTTTTAATGAACATTTACAGGGATTTTGGGTTTTCATTCCTTCATTGTTGCACCGTTCTCTCTACCCTCCTCCCCAGTTTGTTCTTCTTCCCCCGCGCTCCGAATGTCTGTTTTAATCGTCCAATTGCCACAGTGCTTGTCAAAGCCAGTTCTGATTACTCTCCTTTGTCAGTGTGTCCTTTGCCATTCCCTATCACTCCTCCCTGAGAAAGACTTCAGCCTGATTCATAAGGAAAAGGGGATGGCGTATTCTCTTAGCTACTTCCTGCTGAAAAGGGGTGCTGTGGGTTTCAGGGTGAAGACCTTCTCTCACTACTCTAAAGGGCCCCCTTGGCAGTAGGAAACACATAGACTATTATGGAGATTGATTTTGGAATGTAGATGCACTGTTATTAATTGTGCTTAGCCGTACATGTTCATATCCTTGAAGATGTATCATGGGGGTGTTGCAACCTAGAAGACACAAATTTAACTAACAAGTTAAAAGTACATGAGTCGTTCTTTTCTGAGAAAACACCAAATGGCAGATGACGCCGGTGCAGCGGGAGGGCCTGGAGGCCCTGGGATGGGAGCCCGCAGTGGTTTCCACGGAGGCTTCGGTAGCGGTCTGCGGAGTCGGGGCCGAGGCCGAGGACCGGGCCGTGGGAGGGGCCGCGGAGCTCAAGGAGGCAAAGCCGAGGATAAGGAGTGGCTCCCCATCACCAAACTGGGCCGCCTGGTGAAAGATATGAAGATTAAATCATTAGAGGAGATTTATCTCTTCTCCCTGCCCATCAAGGAATCTGAGATCATTGACTTCTTCCTGGGCATGTCCCTCAAGGATGAGGTGTTGAAAATCATGCCAGTGCAGAAGCAGACACGTGCTGGCCAGTGGACCAGATTCAAAGCCTTTGTTGCCACCGGAGACTATAACGGCCATGTTAGCTTGGGCGTCAAGTGCTCCAAGGAGGTGGCTACTGCTATCCGTGGGGCCATCATTCTAGCCAAGCTCCCCATTGTCCCTGTGCGGCGTGGCTACTGGGGGAACAAGATTGGCAAGCCTCACACCGTTCCCTGCAAGGTGACTGGGCGCTGTGGCTCTGTGTTGGTGCATCTGATCCCTGCACCCCGAGGCACTGGAATCGTCTCGGCCCCTGTGCCTAAGAAGCTGTTGATGATGACTGGAATTGATGACTGTTACACCTCAGCCAGGGGCTACACAGCTACCCTGGGCAACTGTGCTAAGGCCACCTTTGATGCCATCTCAAAGACCTACAGCTATCTGATCCCAGATCTTTGGAAAGAGACGGTGTTCACGAAGTCTCCCTACCAGGAATTCACAGATCATCTTGTTACCCACACCAGAGTCTCCGTGCAGAGGACTCAGGCTCCAGCTGTGACCACCACCTAGCGGATTTTCTATAACAAACAAAGTGAATTATGTTCTAAAAAAAAAAAAGTACATGAGTCAAAAATTATGGAAAAGTAAAAGAAAAGATTCTTTCATTGTTTTACAAACCGTCCCCCAGGTCCCCTCCACCATGAAGCCATCACTGTAGACTCCTGTAATGACAGAAATACCTAGTCACATATCTCTTTTAAACAGGTTTCTCCCTCCTCTGTTTCAGTGCAGTATACATTATTGAACCCATTTTACTCAGTCTCTCCCCAACCCCA
>NW_006400122.1:1509463-1520338 GCF_000299155.1 Elephantulus edwardii
TGGGGGTTTATGCAGCAGCACCCTGTGTGTTAAGGGTCACACAGGTGTGGGTTGCAGGGGGGTCACACAGTGTTGGGTAGTCTTCGTTCCTCTGGGGTCTCACAGTCTTCGCTCCTCTGGAGTTCCGTGGTAGGTGGCTGGCTGTTGCTCTTCCCAGGTCTCTTCCCGGCCCCTCTCGCGGTGGAACTCCGTCTGGCGGCGGCATTCTCCCATCTGGCGGCGGCGTTCTCCCCTCTAGCCAAGGACTTTCCTTTATAGGGTCGCTATGAGTTGCCTATGACTCAATGGCACTTAACAACGTAGAGAGAGATCAGTTGGTCTCCACGGCCCTAAGACCTGTCTTTAATTGTTTTTGATGAAATGTTTTTCTAGGTCATAGAGTCCTGGTGTGTCTACTTGCCATACAGAGGTAACTTGTGGCCAATGTGAGGCTGAACACAGTGACACTGATGTGTCAAATGTGATAATGGTTACCCATGGTGGACAGTGCTTGGTGGTGCTCCATGGTTAAAACAAGCTTGGAAGCAGGAGTGGCATCCACTTCTGTGAATAGCTTGCCTCTGGAAACCCTATGAACCTGGAACAAGGATGAAAGTCATGCAAGTGTCGAGGACTTTCATTCATAGGGTCTCTATGAGTCACCAACGACTCGACGGCACTTAACAACAACAACAACAATCTTAGGTTGAGAGGTAGTTATTGTCACAGTGACAAAGTGTGAGGTTTTCTATATGCAAAGAAATAATTGCAAATTAACTCTCAGGCCACTTTCAAGTTTTTCCTCGAGTTGCAAGAATATGAAAAAGAAGTGTCAGAACAGATATTTTCATACTGAAATAAAATGTAGAATGAGCTTCCAGATTATCCCTGCTATCGACATCATTTCCATGCCTTGGTTGAAATATTTTGTTCCCCCTACAGCTTATCAGGTGACCTCATCTAGCCACAGAACAATACTGCCAATATCCTCAAGATGCTAAAAATTATGTTTCCATAAAAGAAATTCCCAGAGCTTGGAACATACATACATCTAGATGTTAAAAATCGTTATGTAGATGACTAATACTCTAAATCTCAAACTCATTGCAGCTTGGGTGATTCTGACTCATAGTGACCCCCCCCCCATTGAGTTTCCATGTAAATCGGAATGAGAGGACGGCCCATATTTCTCACTTGGAGCAGCAGTGGATTTGAACCACTGGAGAAATGTGACTTTTGGATTAGCAGCACAACTCTCAACAGACTACAGTGTCAGAGCTTCTAAGACTAAATAATGTTGCTCTTGTCATGTGCCCTCAATTCAGAGCCAACTCCTAGCTGACCCTCCAATGGGTTTTCAGAGGCTGTAAATTTTACAGCTGAACACTGGGACACTGATGTGTCAAATACGATAATGGTTACCCATGGTGGACGGTGTTTAATGGTGCTCCCTAATAAAAACAAGCTTGGAAGCAGGAATGGCATCTACTTCCATAAATAGCTTGCCTCTCGAAAAGCTATGAACTTGGAGAAATGATGAAGTGTTCAGGTATTTGTTCAGGTATTCTTGACTTCTGTTCACCTTTCTTATTTTTAGTACTTCTTCCATTTGTTTTGCCTCTTTCCATTCTAGTGCAAGTGTCAGAGTCTCCCCTGACAACCTTTTTAGTCTTTTACTTCTTTCCTGTATATGTAGTGACCCTTTGCTTTCTTCATGGATGATTTCCTCATGATGTCATCCCAGAATTTGTCTGGTCCTCAAGAATTAGTTTTCAAAAACAAAAAGTGTTCGTAAAACAAAGCATCTAAAAATAATTTAATCAAAATACAATAAGATTTGTAAATTTTTGTCCAAATAAAAGAAATAAAAGCCATGAAATGGAATGAGAAAAAAAGAAATACACTTCACAGCAAGTGATAATTGTCTCCATAGATAGCAGTACCATTCATTTATTGACTAAGGCCAAAATCATCATTACAGACTTCCAGGGTCCAAATATGAACGCTGCTGCTTATTAAGTCTGTGACATTGGGAAAATCTCTAATCTCTCTGTGCTTCACTTTCCCTTTCTATGACATGAGGATACAGTAGTACCTCCTTTTGTTATTTTTTTTTTAACATGTGAAGCCTTCAGTGTTACTATTGGGCATTGGAAGTGTTCTGTCTAGCTGCAGCTATGTTCTAGCAATTCTGAACTTCACTTGAGACCTGTTATCCTGGAAAACAGAAAAGTTTAAAAACACCCCATTCCATTTTTTTCCAGAAATAGTTTCCTGCAAACAAGTGCTCTGACCATACTACTTAAATTCACAATTGGCTCTCCCATTTTGCACTGACAAGGGCAGATACAAGCCCTCCAATTTCCTACTGTTTTCCTCATAAATAATTAGCTGGTCTACTTGCTGTCACTGATCAATCAGGAAAAAATGGGAACTAAACCTTGTTAAGATTCTCTCCTTTTCTCAGAACCCCCTCAGCCAGCATGCAATTTCCTCCTTAACAGAATAACTGAGACTAGACTTATAAAACCTTATGATTTGCCTTCACGTCACTCTACCATTTCATCCTATTTCTACACAGCAGGCTCTTTCTAGCCTTGTGTATTTCTCCTGGTCAAACAGAAACACTGTAACCTGACCCTGAGAGTTTCTAGATTGTGTAGCAAGAGTGTTTTCCCATTTTCACTGTCCTTTTTCTCCTCTTGTAGTAATTTTTGTTTTCATCAAATCTCTCTTTATGAAGCCCAGATTTGTTTTGTTTTTTTAACTTGGAAGTCCTCAGTGTTAGGCACCTAATGGATAGATTGTCATTTGAGATTCCAGCTGAAGTATTGTAGAAACCCAAGGGAGGTGGTACTTCAACCATTACTTGCTGAACATTCACCACAGAAGGGAGGTCGGGTAATTTCCTTTCAGTTTGATACTAAGGACAGGGATAGAACCTTCTAGATAAAAAACCTCCAGGACTGGTAAAAGTGGTATTGCTATATTGTTATTCACCCATCAATTCATATAATTCTTATTTACTTACAGAAAAAAGTAAATTTTCCTTTTTTGGTCATTTGAAGACTTAATTCCCTTGTTCCCACCTCATCTCTCATGACTAGGGTGGTGATATTTGGTTGCTGAATAAAGATGAGTGTAGTGTGGGAGTGAGGCTAACTAACTATATAATCAAGTCAAAGGATATTATTTTGTACACTTTTTTTCCATGTAGGTGTTTAGCATCTTGTAAACCTCATATCTAAATTTGTTTTGTATTTTTGGCTTCATCTGAAACTCAAAACCAATTGAAACAAAATAGAATAAAATAAAATTAGCCATGAATACACATTTATTCTTTCCCCACACAGCCATCTACTATTGTAAAAAAAAAACAACAACACACAACTTGGGATGGGGGGTTGGGTGGACAGGGAGAAAAGTGCAACAATGAAAAATCTCTGTAGATGTTCACTGAAATTAATAAAAAAATTAAATAACCACACTTCTGTTCTATCTCCCATGGTCCCTTTTGCGTGGCATTTTATAACTATCATTTTATAGGAAAAATTATCTTCAATCTTAAAAGTTAGAGCAACTTTTACATTTTCCATACACTGCTTAAATAGTTGTGAAGAAAAAACTAAGTGATTTCTATGCCAGTTAGTTTCTCCCATTCTTATAACTATTCTAAGCATCATTCTCAACAGTAAATATGGTAAATTATATTCATGGTCCTGGTTCCCTGCTAAATTGGGTTTACTTCTTTTAAAAAGTACGTATAACAAATGCGAGCTTTCTAAGCTAGTATAATTATGTTTCAGGATCCACAAAAAAACCTCCAATTTATGGTAACTATATTGTAATTTTGAGTTAATTTAGTTAAGAAAATCTTGTGCACTGCTTCTAATATAAGAAAGACAAGAACCCTCAGCTGAACTGACTCCCAGTCCTGGGCTTGGGGCTGCTGTGGATGTTCTCCAAGGGGCTGCTGTGGATGTTCTCCAAGACCATGTCTCCTGTGAATGCCTATGCTTTTCTGGATGAGGTGGTATCAGATGATCTCTACCATGTGAGATTTTACATGTTAACTGTCTACACCCAATCCAGGAGATCCTTTATGAAACAGGGCAGAATGGAGGTGAGACCATAAGGAGATGACTATGAGTTAGAAAGGAGAGACTTCATTCCCAATAAATGTGTAAAGTCAGACTCACTACATGTTTACACATATGATCTTATTTCACACCCTATGGGTGAACAGCAAGGATTTTTGGTTAAGGTCAGTAGGTATTACAAAGGTCTCAAATTGTTATTAGGTGTCATTGAATTGATTACAACTTATAGTGACTGTATGAACGATAGGAACCTTGCCTGTGCCATCCTTATCATCTCTGACATTTCAAGTCCATTATAGTCACTATGTCAAATCATCTTATTGAGGATCTTAATTTTTTTTCTCTGACCCTCCATCTTTGTCAGCATCAAGTTTTTTTCTCAAGGACTAGTCCCTTCTGAAGAAAAGCCTCTTCAGAATATGATATTGTGAAACCAAATTTTATCAGCATTAGATCTAAAGAGTACTATGGATGCACTTCCCCCAAGACTGACTTGTTTGTCCTCTTGGAAGTCCATGGTTTATTCAGTACTCTTCTCCAACACCACAATTCAAAGGCTATTACTTGGAAAGAGGCATCATGCTTGAAAAGGTGGATGGAGGGTATGTACAAGGAGAGGAAGGTACTCAGTGAGACAGATGCATTGACATGATGACTATTGCAATGGGCTCAAGTGTGTTGAAGGTTGATTAAGACCATACAGGGTAGAAAAGGGTTAAATTCTGTTGTTCATAGGGTCACTATGAGTCTTACCCAAATCAAGGGCACCTAATGACAACAACAATTAATTCTCCAGGGATAGGAAGTCAGAAGAAATACAGTGATGTGGTGTTACATGAACTAGTACTGAAGAAGTTACAAATGATAAAATAAAGAGTTGAAACCATAAATAACAATAATAAACCATAAATATACAAATATTTTTTAAAAATCAAGACAGAGAGGGTACAACAGCACAGTACTAGAAACAACAGAAATACGTGAAAATCAACCCTGAATAACAAGACTGAAATGGCAGAACTTTTCAACATGCTGGAGGGACCAAAAAAAAGCAGAATAGAAGAGATGAAACAGGGAGAATTAGCTAGCTAGAAGACAAGGACCTCAATGGGAATTTACTAGAAGAAAAATAAAACAGAGGGACATTACAAGGAAAATAAACTAGAAAAGCAATATCATTTATAACAATGCAAGATGAAATACTTAAGAATAAACCTAACTAAAGGTACAAAAGACCTTTGGAAAAAAAACCTAAAAACACTACTAAAAGAAACAGCCAACCACAAATTGAGATACGTGGGAGTAAATCTAACTAGATATTTAAAAAGCCCTATACAGAGAAAATTACACAGCATTTCTGCAAGACACAATAAAAGACCTAAAATAAATGAGAAAATGTGCCCTGTTCATGGATAGGAAGACTCAGTGTCATGAAAATTATAATCCTGCCGAAAGCAATCTGCAAAGTCAAACAATCCCAATGCAGATACCAAATTCATTTGTTAAGGAGATCAAAAGGAAAATTGTCAAATTTATCTGGAGAGGCAAAAAAACCCAAATAAACAAAACACTTCTGAGAAACAAAAATGATGTGGGAGACATAGCACTCCTGGACATCAAAACCTACTTACTAAAGAAAAACAACCAGCATAATTCACTATATTAATAAAGTAAAAACAAGAACCATATGATCTTAGCAATTAATGCAGAAAAGGCATTTGACAAAATCCAACAACCCTTCCTGATGAAGACACTCAGCCAAATTGGAATAGAATGGAATTTCCTCAACACAGTGAAAAGTATATAGGCAAAACCCAGAGTCAGCATCATTCTCAATGGAGAAAGACTAAAAACATTTTCCTTGCAAACAAAGACCAGACAAGGATGTCCACTGTCACCACTTCTTTTCAATATTGTATTGAAATTGCTTGCTAGGGCAATACTACAAGAGAAAAAAATAAAAGGCATCCAGATTGGCAAAGAAATTGTTAAACTGTTGCTATATGCAGATGATATGATAGTGTACACAGAAAACCCTAATGACTAGAAAAAAAAACGGTAAAGAGTTAATAGACCAATTTAGTAGAGTGGTAGGAAATAATATTAATATCCAAAAATCGATAGGATTCCTCTACAGTGACAAAGAGAGCTCAGAGACTGAAATAAAGAGAGCAATATCATTTACAATAGCCAACCACAAATTGAGATACTTGGGAGTGAATGTAACTAGAGATACAAGAGACCTATACAAAGAGAACTATAGAGTACTTCTGAAAGACACGATAAAAGACCTAAAGAAATGGAAAAATGTGCCCTGTTCATGGATAGGAAGACTCAATATGGTGAAAATGACAATCCTAGCAAAAGCAATCTATATGTTCAATGCAACCCCAATCCAGATACCAAATTCCTTTCTCAAGGAGATTGAAAGGGAAATTATCAAATTTATTTGGAGAGGCAAGAGACCCTGAATAAGCAAAACACTTCTGAGAAACAAGGTATAGCACTCCCTGAACTCAAAACCTACTATACAACAGTGGTAACCAAAACAGCATGGTATTGGTATAATGATAGGCAAATCGACCAATGGAACAGAATTGAGAACCCAGAAATAGACTCAGCTATCTATGGTCAACAGATATTCAACAAGGAAGCCAAAGCTATCAAATGGGGAAATGATAACCTCATCAACAAATGATACTGGCAAAATTGCACTGAAACAGGATCCACATCTCACACCATACACAAAAATCAGCTCAAGGTGGGTCAGAGACCTGGGAGTAAAGCCCAAATCCATAACATTCTTAAGAGACAAACTGGGATCAGGCTAGTCCGAGGTATAAAGAGACTGCCAAATACAACCAGAAATGCACAAACTAAAGAGGATAAAATTGATGCATGAGAACTTCTGAAGATTAAATCTCTATACACATCAAAAACTATTTCCAACAGGGTGAAAAGAAAACCTACAGACTGGGAACAAACATTTGCTGATTCCTTCTCAGAAAAGAGTCTTCTAACAAAAGTTTACAGAATATTCATTGGCCTCCACAAGAAAAAGACTGATAACCCAATTACAAAATGGGCAAAAGACATGGAAAGAATTTTCACAGAGGAAGATATTTGATTGGTAAACAGACACATGAAGAAATGCTCCAAATCACTGGCAATAAGAGAGATGCAAATCAAAACCACAATGAGGTACAATTTCACTCCAGTAAGAGTAGCAAAGTTTAACAGAGCATCAAGTAATAAATGTTGGAGAGGATGTACATTGTTGGTGGGATTGTAAAATGGTGCAACCAATCTGGAAGGCAGTTTGGCATTTTCTCCAAAAGTTGACCATGGAAATTCCTTTTGACCCAGCTATTCCACTACTTGGAATATATCCTGAGAATATGAGAACTGAGGCACAAACTTAGATTTTTACACGAATGTTCATAGCAGCATTATTCACCGTTGCAAGAACATGGAAACATCCTTAATGTCCAACCACAAACGAATGGATGGAGAAATTATGGAACATTCACACAACGGAATGCTATGCAGCACGCAGGAGCAATAACTTTGTAAATTACTACCTAACTTAAGAGGGACTGGAGAGCGTTATGCTGAGTGAACTAACTCAGTCACATAAGAATAAATATTGTATAAAACTGTTATTGTAGAATGAGTATAAGGATCCAGGAGAGGTGGGAGAAGCTGGAAGCAGAGGGATGCAGATGTGCAGGAGGAAGGGGGAATTAATCACTGGGTTATACAATTTGATGGAGGGGGTGAGGGAAATTGAAATAATTTGTTTGAATTTGTATTTTAATTTTGTAAATAAACTATAGGAAAAAATAAAAACATAAGCAGCACAAAAAAAACTTTTTTTTAAAAACCCTACTTAACACACAGCAGTAGTAACCAAAACAGCATAGTACTGGTACAATGACAGGCAGACACATAGAACAATGCAACAAAATTGAGAAACCAGAAATAGACTCAGCTATCTATGGTCAACTGATATTCGACAAGGAAATCAAAGCTATCAAATGGGGAAATGACAACCTCTTAAACAAATGGCACAGGCAAAACTGGACTTCCACCTGTAGAAATCCAAAACAGATCCACAGCCCATCCTATATAAAAAATTAACTCAAGGTGGATCAGAGACCTGGGAGTAAAGCCTAAAACCATAAGGTTCATAAAAGAATACCTGGAATCAAACTTAGAGACCCTGGTCTGCAGTATAAAGAGACTGCTAAATACAGCCATAAATGAACAGTCTAAAAAGGATAAAATTGATGAATGTAACCTTCTAAAGATTAAATCCCTTTGAGCATCAAAAGCTTTTTCTAACAGGATGAAAAGAGAACCTACTGACTGAGAACAAATATTTGGTAATACCATCTTAGGCAAGAGTCTCATAATGAAAGTCTACAGAATACTCCTAGGCTTCCACAAGAAAAAGACTGATAAGCAAATTACAAAATGGGAAAAAGCCATGGAAAAATTTGTCACAGAGGAAGATATTATAATGGCCATCAGACATATGTTCAAAATACCTGGAAATAAGAGATATGCAAATCAAAATCACAATGAAGTACCATCTCACTCTAGTAAGAGTGGCAAAGTTTAACAGGACAGCAACTAATAGATGTTATAGAGAATGCGGCAAGAGAGGAACTCTTATACATTGTTGGTGGGATTGTAAAACGGTATAATTCTGGAAGCTAGTTTGGCATTTCCTCAAAAAGTTTAACACAGAAATTCCATATGACCCAGCTATTCCACTGCTTGGAATATGCCCTGAGAAAATGAGAACTGAGAAACAAATGGAAACTTGTACACCAATGCTCATAGCAGCATTATTCACCATAGCAATAACATGGAAATAGCCCTGATGACCAACCACAATCAAATGGATTGAGGAATTATGGTGCATTCATATAATGGGATACTACACAGCATTCAGGAGCAATGATTTTGTAAATTACTACCTAACATGGGAAGGACTGGAGAGCATTATGCTGAGTAAACTAACTCAGTCCCACAATTACAAATAAAAACAATATTGTAGAATGCGTATGAAGATCCAAGGGGGGGGGTGTGAAAGCCGAGGGATAAGGATATGCAGGGACAGGGGTGCTTAATCAAGGGGTTGTACAACTTGATGGATGGGGGAATTGGAAGAATTTGGTCTTAAAAAAAATGTAATCTAATTTTGTAAATAAACTAGAATTTTTTTAAAAAAAGAAACAAATAATAAGAGACCTAACTAAATGGGGAAATATTCCCTGTTCATGGATTGTTGTTGTTGTTGTTGTTGTTGTTATGTGCAGTCAAGTCGCTGTGCCAATCTCACTGTCTCTGATACAGCCATCCTGATTACCCCAGTCACTGAATCAATCCACCTCATAAAGGGCATTCCTCTCCTGCACTGTCCCTCCGCCCTCCCAAGCATGATGTCCTCCTCCAAGGACCAGTCCCTCCTTACATTATGTCCAAAGTATGTCAGACGGAAACTCAGAATCCATGGCTCCAAGGAGCTTTCCGGTTTAACTCTCTCCAGGATGAACCTGTTTGTTTTCTAAGCAGTCCATGGTACATTCAATACTCTTCTCCAGCACCACAGCTCAAAGGCATCAATTCTCCTTCCATAAAAAAAAAAAACCTAAAAAAAAAATTCTCCTTCCATCCTTCCTAGTCATTGTCCAACTCTCTGACACATAACAAGTGATTGCAAAGACATTGGTCTGTATCAGACGCACCTTAGTCTCTAGAGAGACAACATTGCTCTTCAGTACTTTGGTGAGGACCCTAACAGCAGACTTTCCCATCTCAATACATCTTTTAATTCCCTGGCTGGTGGGGCCAAGAGTGTTGATTGTGGAGCCAATCAAACTAAAGCTGTGAACAATCTCAACCTCTTCACCATCCATTCTGATGCTGCCAATTGGTCCAGTGGTGAGAATCTTTGTCTTCTTGACGTTGAGCCTTAATCCATATTGAAGGCTGCAGTCCTTTACCCTCTGCAGCAAGCACTTCAGGTCCTCCTCAGTTTCAGCAAGCAGGGTGTGTCATCTCCACAACGCAGAATGTTGATAGATCTTATACCAACCCTGATGCCACACTTCTCATAGAGCCCAGCCTCCCTGATAATCTGTTCTGCATACAGGTTGAAAAGGTATGGAGATAGGACAAATCCCTGGCATACGCCCTTCCCCGGTACTTGTGAAAAACGCCTGTCCCTTGTTTATCTGCGGTCGCTGCGGCCCTCAAGCGTCACTTCCGCCCAAGACCACGCTTGTCAGAGCTTCCAAGGGCTTGCTCCCGCTGGAAATCCTGGGTACCTGTGAAAAACGCCTGTCCCTTGCTTATCTGCGGTCGCTGCGGCCCTCAAGCCTCACTTCCGCCCAAGACCACACTTGTCAGAGCTTCCAAGGGCTTGCTCCCGCCAGAAATCCTGGGTACCTGTGAAAAACGCCTGTGCGTTGCTTATCTGCGGCCCTCGGGCCAGAAGGGGAAACATAATGTACACAGAAGTTCTACAGGACACGTCACCTTCCCTTGGAGACAGCACAACTAAACTTAAGAGACACTGGTCAAAAGAAAAATGTTAGCAGTCAACGTTTTTGGAATCACAGAAGCCAAGAAAGCTTAAGATACAAACTGTCAGATCATGGGTTGGACAATGGAAGATATTTTCTGAAGGGACTCAGTAGATGAGAACGGTTATCCTGGTGGAGGGTGGAGCTGGGAAGTAAGTGGGTAATGGCACTGGGCTAATGGTGGGGTCAACACTTTAACT
>NW_006400122.1:1523213-1526821 GCF_000299155.1 Elephantulus edwardii
GTGTCAGAGGCGGTGCGGTTGGCGCAGGATAGAGCAGGGTTTAGAGCTGTTGTGCATAGGGGTCGCTATGAGTCGGAAACGACTCGATGGCACATAACAACAACAACAACACGCCCTTCCCAATTTTGAACCATGCAGTGTTTCCTTGCTCTGTTCTAACAACTGTCTCTTGGTGCAAGTATAGGTTTCGCATCAAGTGTTCTGAGATTCCCATTCTTCTCAGAGTCAGCCACAGTTTGTTATGATCCACACAGTCAAATGTCTTCGCATAATCAATGAAGCACAGATAGACCTTCCTCTGATATTCCCTGCTTTCAGCCAATATCCATCTAACATGAGCTACAATGTCCCTAGTACCAGGAGACCTTCTAAACCTAGCCTGGACTTCTGGCAGTTCTCTGCTGAGGTGCTGTTCCAGCCGTTTTTGGATGATTATCAGTAGAATCTTGCTTGCATGTAAAATCAATGATATTGTGTATAGTTTCCACACTCTGTTGGGTCACCCTTCTTTGGGATGGGAATAAATATAGATCTCTTCCAGTCAGTTGGCCAAATGGTTGTTCTTCACATTTCTTGGCACAAGTTGGTGAGCACATCCAGGGCAGCATCTGTTAGCTGAAATATGTCAATTGGTAAGCATATATTGCTGGGGCCTTATTTTTTTTCTATTTCCTTCAAAGCAGCCTGAACTTCATCCTTCATCACCATAGGCTCTTGCTCATATGCTGTTTCATGAAATTCTTCTGTGTCTGCCAATTCCTTTCTATACAGTGACTCAGTGCATTTTTTCCATTTTCTTTTAATACTTCCTGGATCATTTAATATTCTGCCTAAAGCATTCTTGATGATGTTCATGGATAGGAAGACTAAATCTGGTGAAAATGACAATCTTACTAAAAGCAATTTATATGTTCAACACAATTCCAATACAAAAATGAGATACTGAACTCATTTTTCAAAGAGGTAGAAAAGGCAATTGGAAAGTTTACTTGGAAAGGAATAAGACTCCAAATAAGCAAAGCTCTTCTGTAAAATAAAAATGAGTGGGAGACATAGAACTTTCTCATCTCAAAACCTACTACACAGCCATAGGAACCAAAACACCATGGTATTGGTACAATGACAGACACATAAACCAATGGAACAGAATTGAGAATCCATAAATCAACTCATCTACCTGTGGCTAACCAATATTTGACAAGGAAACAAAACTCATTAAATGCAGAAATAACAATCTCTTTAACAAATGGTACTGGCTAAAATAGACATCTACCTGCATGAAACTGAAACAGGATTCACATCTCACACCATACACAAAACCCAACTAGAAGGGGATCAGAAACCTAGGGATAAAACTCAAAACTATAGAGATCATTAAAGACAAACTGGGGACAAATTTAAAAGCCCTTGTTTTTGTTGTGGACCATAGAGTCAGAACCGATCCATTAGCTGACCCTCTAGCAAATTTTCAGAGGCGGTAATCACATGGAAGGAGATTGCCCATCCTTCTCCTTTGGAACAGCTGATGGATTTAAACCACATATCTTTAGCATTGCAGCACAGTTTCATACTACTCTGCCATCAGAGCTCCTTAGAAGCCTTAGCTTATGGCATAAATAGATTTACAAATATAACCAAGTATGCACAACCAAGAGAGGATAAAATCAACAATCAGGACCTTATTAAAAGAAAATCTGTGTTCATCAGAAACCTTCTCTAAGAGATGAAAAGAAAACCCCAAAACTAGGAAAAACATTTGGCAGTGACATTTCAGACAAGGATCTCATAACTAAAGTTTACAGAATGCTGCAGGGTCTCTACAATAATGAGACATACAACCCAATCACAAGATGGACAAAAGAAGACATTCAAATTGCTAACAAATACAAGAAGAAATATTCAAAATCACTAGCAGTTAAAGAGATGCAAATACCATCTCACCCCAGCAGCAGTACAAAGTTTAACAACATAGCAAAAATTAAATGTTGGAGAAAATGTAGAGAGATTAGAATGCTTATGTACTATTGATGGGGTTGTAAAATAGTTCAACAGCTGTTGAAAGAAATTTGGTATTTCCTTAAAAAGCTGGACATAAATAAACTAAATGATCCAGATATCCCATTGCTAGCAATGTATCCCAAGGAAATTAGGAATGAGAGATGAATGGACATATGGACATTTCTGTTCATAGAAGTATTATTGACACTCACAAGAAAATGGAAACAGCCTAAATGGCCGTTAACAAAATGGATTGAGAAATTGTGGTACATCCAGACATTGGAACACTGTGCAGCTGTAGAGAATAATGAATTCATAAAATACTATGTAACATGGGAGAGACTGGAGAGCATTATGCTGACATAATTCAGTTACACAAGAACAAATACTGCGTAAAATCATTATTGTGAGAATAGGATAACTGAGCAAGACATGTATAAATGGTCAAAAGGGAAGGAGAGGGTAAACAGAAGAGGAAGGAGGGGTCAAATCACTAGATTATTGAGATAGCAGAGGTTAGTAGGCAGAGGGGATAGGTAGAAGGAATAGGAAAAGTTCTATGAGGACTTAAAGAGAAGATAGAATAATAGATATATAACATTAGTAATTCTATGAAATATAATGCATGTGAAGAATTGTATAACACAACATATGTGAAGTATTGTAAGCAATCAAATTTTTTTTAAAGATGCAATGAAAAGAACACAACATTTATAATGTTCTGGCAAAAAAGAATGTGAATCTAAGTTGGGAGAAACATGAAAAATTCAAATTATAGTTTTTCTTTCACAATGACTTAAAAACATAACCTTAAAAACAGCAATCCAATAGAAATCAAGGAAAGACTGAGGAAGTATATTTAATGGAAGCAAATATAAGGAAACTGACACTTCCAGGAGCTCTGCTGGGTAGTCTGTAGGGAGTTGTGCTGCTAACTCAAAGGTAGTGCCTTTCTGGTGATTTGAATCTACTAAGCGTAGCAAACAATGTGCTTAAGCATTTCAGAAATTGTGTGGATGGTGCAGATAAGGCAAGGTTCAGAGCTCTGTTGTTCATAGCATTGATTTCAGTCAGAGTTGAGTTGACAGCCTTTACCAACAACATAAGAAACCAAAATCATCAACAATTTCAGTATTTTCTCTATCATGATATTGCCTATTGGTCCAGTGGGGAAGATAATGGTTTTCTCAAGGTTGAGATATAGTCCATACTGAAGTTTATAGTCTTTGCATTTCTGAACAATTGGTTTAAGTCCTCTTCACTTCCTACCAGCAAGGTTGTATTATCTGCATAATGCTGGTTGTTGACAAGTCTTTCT
The DNA here is from genome assembly GCF_000299155.1 of Elephantulus edwardii. Taxonomy (NCBI): domain Eukaryota; kingdom Metazoa; phylum Chordata; class Mammalia; order Macroscelidea; family Macroscelididae; genus Elephantulus; species Elephantulus edwardii. Next base: position 1,526,530 of record NW_006400122.1, read on the forward strand.
CCAATCCTGATGCCACATTCCTTAACATAGAGTCTGGGTTCTTCAATTATTTACTCATCATACAGATTGAATAAATATGGGGGAAGGTTATCTATGAACACCTTTGGTGCACAACTTCCCTGATTTTTTTTCTATAATTATATTTTATTAATTTTCATAAACATTTACAGAGATTTTGGGTTTCCATTCATTCATTGTTTCCCTATTCTCTCTACCCTCCTCCCAGTTTGTTCTTGTCCAAATGCCACAGTGCTTGTCAAAGCCAGTTCTGATTAATCTTCTTTGTCAGTGT
>NW_006400122.1:1528036-1574397 GCF_000299155.1 Elephantulus edwardii
TATTACCGAATACTTTTTCCCAGTCAGTGGCTTCCCTTTTTACCCTACTGCAGAAGTTTTTGGATGTGCATAGGGATTTGAGTCTTAGAAGGTCCCATTCATCTATGTTATCTTCTCCTGGTTGTAGCTTTTCCAGGATACTGTGCTTATTTAGGACATCTATAGATTTTGCATAGCACTATCATGTATTCTGAGATTATCATCCTTCTTAATGTAATTTATTATGACTCACACAAATACATTTCCATAATCAATAAAGCATAAGCAACCATCTTTTTGTTATATTCTGCTTTCAGTAAAGATCTAACTAACATAAAAAAAAAACGATTTAATCTCATTCCGTAGCCTCTTCTCAATCCAACTAGAATTTTGGAAATTCCCTGACAATGTCCACTTCCAGTCATTCAAAAATAATATTCAGCAAGATCTTACTTACATGTGAAGATAACAATATTGTTCCTAACTTTCTGCACTCTGTTCTATTTTTATTTTTTTTTAATGGAAAGAAGGTGTAAGTGTAGCCTTGAAATAATCCATCTTACTTTTTCCTATTTAAGACTAGTGAGTAAGGAGTTGTTCTGCCAACTTAAAGGCAAGTGGTTTGAATCTACCATCTATTCCACCAGTGGAAGATGAGCAATCCCTTCCCATATAATTTATAGCCTCTGAAAGCCCAATTGAGAGGCAGCAATGAAATGGTTCTGACGTGACAACAATAAACTGAGTTGTGCCTTGGAATTATGTGCTAGGTTTTCTTTTTTAAAGAAATTATTATTAATTTCATTGAAAATTTACAGAGACTTTGGATTTCCATTCATTCATTGTTACACTTTTCTCCCCTCCCAACCCTCCCCTGTAGTACACTACCCTCTTGGAAAAGTAAAAAATAAATAAATAAAAAACTTTCATTATTTTACAATCCCTGCCCCCAGGTCCACTCCACTATGCAGCCTTTGCTCTGGACTCCCGTCATGCCAGAAATACCTAATCACATATCCCTTTTAAAGAGTTTTCTCCCTCATCTGTTTCAATGCAGTATACACTATTGAACCCATCTTTCTCAGTCTCCCCCTAACCCTGAGGTCAGTCCTGTTTTACAACACTGGTATTATGCAGTAATTGTCTTTTTCTGAATGAGATACTTCACTCAGCATAATGTCCTCCAGAGTCACCCATTTTTAATAATATTGCATGAGTTCCTTGTTTTTCAATGCAGTGTAGTATTCCTTTGTGTGGATATACCACAACTTCTCTATCCATTTGTTTGTTAATGGGCACTTAGGTTGTTTCCAACTCCTTGCTATTGTGAACAAAGCCATGATTAACATGAGTAAGCATATATCTTGCTTGGATGTCAGTTATGGTCTCTTTGGGGTATATTCCCAGTAGTGGAATTGCTGGGTCAAATGGTATCTCTATTTGCAACTTTTTGAGAAAGCGCCATATTGCCTTCCACAGTGGCTGCACCATTTTACACTCCCACCAACAGTGGATAAGTTTTCCAGTTTCTCCACAACCTCACCAGCATTCATTAGTTGCTGTTCTGTTAAATTTTGCTATTCTGACTGGGGTGAGATGGTATCTCATAGTTGTTTTTATTTGCATCTCTCTTAGAGGTAGGGATTTTGAGCATTTCTTCATATAATTGTTTGCCATCTGAATGTCTTCTTTGGTGAAGTGTCTCTTCATAGCCTGTGCCCATTTTTCTATTGGATTATTTACCTTCATCTTGTTGTGATGCTCGAGTATTGTATAAATTCTGGATATAAGTTCCTTATCTGATATGTCATTACCAAATACTTTTTCACAGTGTGTGGCTTCCCTTTTTACCCTGTTGGAGAAGTTTTTTGATGTGCATAAGGATTTGATTATTACAAGGTCCTGTTCATCTATTTATCTTCTCCTGGTTGTAGATGTATTAGGTTTTCTTTAGAAGAAAGTACCATCTTGGTATCATTGAGGTAGTTTCTACTCGAACCTGGAAAGACCTTCCTAATCCATGCCCTGGAGTCACTATATTAGGCCTGGATTCAACAGTAGAACTTCAACATCTAAATTTGAGCAGAAGCCACAGTACTCATCATATCCACTTCCTGGTGGAACAAGCACCACTGTGTGGACTGGTTTCTTAGAGACAGTTAGTGCCTGTGTGACATGCAGTGGATGTGGTGGGCCAGTCAAACTGTAGTTCTAGACCTTATGTATGTGGAAACAATCTTTCCCTTTTGGGTTGAGTCAGTTCCTGGGTTTTTCAGGATATTCTGCAGAAATGGAGACTTTCTGTAGATAATGTTATAGAGATGTATAGGTTTTGTAAAATAGGAAATCAGAAATCCTATTCATTTAGAATTTGTGTGATAATTCATATGGATTATATTTGGGATAATAAGTTTTTAAAAAATCTGAACTGTATTTCCCATCCCAAATTCCCTCCTCCTTACATTACAGCTGAAGAATTTATTCTGAGCTAGCTCCTAATTTGCCTCTCAACTTAGCTCCCATTCAGCAGGGTGGTGTCTTAACGTTCCGCCATCTTTTCCATCTCTTCATACCAAAAAATCTGGTTCTTCTATTTTCTCCTTAAGTCTTCTTTATTCCAAAGACCAGGTCTGTCTCATTCATTCTAATGTTATTCCATAGGGATCATTTGTAAGTTTAGAAGCCAAATTGTTGTGGCTTAGAATATCTGTGGAAATAATTCTTTATGTATTCAAAATGTGCAGAAAGGGGAATTCACAATGACTGTAATCCATTTAGAATTTATTTGTACCACTAATTTTCCAAACTCACTTCTCATTCCCTATTAAGATATTTACTGAAAACTTTGGAAAGCTGGAAGAATAGAAACAGCAAATAAATCTCAAAAATATTATTGTGAAATATTAGTTCAGTAAGATCTATATGAAAGCTAGATGTTGATTGGTCAGTTATTTATGAATTATGGTACAACATATTTATTGAACATATGTATTTCAGATATAGAAGATATTTTACCTTGTTTCAGATTCCAAAAAGATTTTTTGCAAGATTGATGTGAATTTCAGAAAGTAATTTTTTTCAGAGAGAGGAAAACACATAGTATAGCAATATTTGTCATAAATCTATGGCTGTTGAGTTCTGACTCATAGCAATCTCTTGTACATATTTTTGTACAAGAGATTGTTATGAGTCAGAATTAACTCAACAGCCATTGATTTATGACAAATATTCCTATACTGTTTTCCTTTCTCTGAAGAAAAAAAAACACAAAACAAAACCCTGTATGCAGAACAGATTATCCGGGAGGCAGGGCTCTATGAGGAGAAATGTGGGGTCAAGATTGGTGGAAGATCTATCAATAGTTTGCTTTATGCAGATGACACAACCTTGCTTGCTGAAACTGAGGAGGACCTGAAGCGCTTGCTGCAGAGGGTCAATGACTGCAGCCTCCAATATGGATTGAGGCTCAATATCAAGAAGACAAAGATTCTCACCACTGGACCAATTGGCAGCATCAGCATGGATGGTGAAGAGATTGAGATTGTTCACATCTTTACTCTGCTTGGCTCTACAATCAACACTCTTGGCACCAGCAGCCAGGAAATTAAAAGACATATTGTTAAGGGAAAGTCTGCTGTTAGGGACCTCTCCAAAGTACTGAAGAGCGATGTTGTCTCTCTAGAGACTAAGGTGTGTCTGATACAGGCCATGGTTTTTGCAATCACTTGTTATGCATCAGAGAGTTGGACAATGACTAAGGAGAATAGAAGGAGAATTGATGCCTTTGAGCTGTGGTGCTGGAGAAGAGTATTGAGAATACCATGGACTGCTAGGAAAACAAACAGATTCATCCTGGAAAGGGTCAAACCAGGCGGCTCCTTGGAGGCAAGGATTCTGAGGCTCTGTCTAACATACTTTGGACATGTTGTAAGGAGGGACCGGTCTTTGGAGAGGGATATCATACTTGGTAGGCTGGAAGGACAGCACAAGAGGGGAAGGCCCTCTATGAGGTGGATTGATTCAGTGACTGGGGTAATCAGGATGGGTGTATCGGAGATGGTGCGATTAGCACAAGACAGACCAGAGTTTAGCGCTGTTGTACATAGGGTCACTATGAGTCGCAAGTGACTTGACGGCACATAACAACAACAACAACAATAACAACATAGCAATCTTGTAGGAGTCAGTAGGGCTGATTGCTTAGAAAGAGTCTCCAATGCTGTAATTCTTTACAGAAGCGGTCTGCCACAACATTCTCTCTTGGAGCAGCCATTGAATTTGAACTTTCAACCGTTAAGTTAGCTAATGTGTCATCAAGTCCCTTGTATTTATCACGGAGGTATACATTTCATGATTAGAAGACAAGGGTGAATTTTAAGTATCTTGTTTTAAGCATAAAGGTCAGCTTTACTTAATTCTTCTCTGTTCACATTTTTAATAATATTATCCAAAACAGGATTAAAATGACTGGTTTTAAAATTAAATAGATAGTTTAACAAAAATGAATAATTAACCTAATTAGTAGATATTTGTTGATGCTTGTCCCCCATACTAGACAATTTTTCTTTTATAGTTCAAAATGACATATAGTTTTTGCTGAATTTTCTTCTTTTAAGTCCCATTGTGAATATTTAGCGAGCTCTAATGGATGAGCAATCTCCCCCTGTGCAATTAACTGCCTCTGAAAGCCCCTTGGAGGGTCAGCTATAGGTTAGTTCCAACTCTATGGTTCACAACCCAGTAACAACAGTGGCTTAGTGATAAGGAGTTGCACTGCTGCCTCAAAGGTAGTGGTTTGAATTCACCAGTTTCTCCATAGGACAAAGATGGGCAATCTCCTCCTGTGCAATTAACTGTCTCTGAAAACCTACTAGAGGGTAACTTATGAGTTGATTCTGACTCTACAATATATAGCAACAACTATGAATATTTGGTATAGAGGATTATTTTATCATTAGGGTTATGTTAGGGAGTACTGGTGCCCTAGTCGCAAGAAGCTGAGCTGCAGTCTCAAAGACATGAGATTCTAATCCACCAGATGCTCCACAGGAGAAGGATAGGCAATTTCCTCCCATGAGATTAACTGCCTCTGAAAACTCACTGGAGGGTCAGCATGGGTCAGCTCCAACTTTATGGAGCTTTATCCAACAACAACAGTTTTATATTAAAATATTAAATCTTATTTTCTGTTGAAATAAAATAAATACTGTAGGATCACAAATCATTTGCATTAACATACTGTTCATGTGGTTTTCTAAATAAAACAAAGGAATACTGCATGGTTTAAAATTGCATTCCCTTAAAATATACATTTCCTTCTGTGACTTATACTTTTTAGAGTTAGAGATTTATTGTGGCAATTATGTAAGGATCTCTCATGATCTGATAAACCACTGAATCAGTTGCAAGAGGAATATGATGCAACACCTTTAATTTCATTGCAGAGTCAGTGTACCAAAAAGAATTGGTTGATACTGAAATATTTCAGGAAGTAGCATATGATCAAGAACTAATGGTAATGAATGAATAAGTTCAAGCTGTACAGAAGGTCAAAAAAATAAGTCCCCAGAAATTGCTAGACTACCATTTGATGTGTTTTAGCAAACATGTAAAGCTTTGGGTATTCTCACTAGTATATATCAAGGAGTTTGGAAGACACTACCTAATAAACTAACTGGAAGAGATTTCTAAAAAAAGATGACCCAACAGAATGTGAAAATTATCAAACAAATATCACTAATATTATATATAAGTAAAATTTTGCTATTGTTGTTGTTAAGTGCTGTTGAGTCAAGCATGACTCATAGCAACCCTATGAACAAAAAACCTGAACTCTGTTCTATAACTATCTGTAGATTTTTTTAAAGGACTGGAATAGCAAATTGACTGGGAACTACCAGAAATTTAAGCTTGATTCAGGCCATGCAATGAAAGATATCATTGCTGATGTCAGATGATGTTGGCTAAAAGCAGAGAATATGAGAAAGATGTTTACTTGTATTTTGTTGAATATGAAAAGTCATCTGAATGTGTGAATGACAACAAATTATGGAAAACTTTGAGAAAAATGAGATTGACAGGACATATAATTGTGTTCATGTGCAACCTATACACAGATGAAGAGGCCATTGTTCAACTAGAACAAGGGAACACAACATGGTTTAAATCAGAAAAGGAGTGCTTCAAGATTGTGTCCTTTTCCATAATTCTTAAATCTGTAGGCTAACTGAATCATATGAGAAGCTTGACTACATAAAGAATGTGGTATTAGCATTGGAAGAAGACTAGGTAACATTATGATAGACAGATAAAAGCTTGTAGGTGTCAATGATTTCACTTCAGTTGGATCCACAATCAATATCTATGGTAACAACAACAAAAAAAATTAAAATATATTTTGCATTGGGAAAAAACACCATCAAGGACCTTACCAAAGTGATAGAAAGCAAGCTTTCAGGTTAAAGGCTAATGTGCATGCTTTACAATCTCCAATCTATCTTTATTTACAATATTTGCATCCCACTTATTGGTTAGTATTACTGTATCTTTACTGCTTGTTCAATGAATTTCAAATTGCAGAACTTAGTAGAAATTTTCAATTTCTTCCTCTTCTTCCTCTTTGACTTGACAGATCACTCAGGTTGTCATATTGTCACAGCTTACCTTTTGCAGTAATGTTGAAAACTATGCCATTGTTGCTTGTTGTTTTTGAGTGTCGTTGAGTCACATACATGACTCATAGCAACCGTATGAATGAAAGACCTGAACGCTTGTATAACTTTGATCATTTTTCCAAGTTCACAAAGTTTCTAGAGGCAAGCTATTTTGGAAGTGGATGCCACTCCTGCTTCCAAACTGGTTTTAATCAGGGAGCTCCACTAAATACTGTCTACCATGGGTAGCCATTATCACATTTGACATATCAGTGTCACAGTGTTTAGCATCACAGCAACTACAAGTTACTTCTGTACAGCAAATGGACAGACCAGTGCTATACCACTTAAGAATGTTTGACCAAAAACTATTAAAACCAGGCCCAAGGGCCACAGGCCCAAGAACCCAAATGTCTTTTTAAATAGGAGGACAAATATAATCAACTCACACCCAATGGCTAGTAAACAGAATCAGAAATCAAACCTCTGTAGAATCAGGCTGCTTTCTAACACTTCCCCAACTGGATTCCAGCCCCATACTGGTGATCAAATGCCTTTTTTAAAATTATTATTAAATTTTATTAGTTTTAGTGAACATTTACAGAGATTTTGGGTTTTCATTCATTCATTGTTGCACTGTTTTCTCTACCCTCCTCCCCAGTTCGTTCTTCCCCCCGCCCCTCCCCCGGCCCGAATGTCTGTTTTAATTGTCCAATTGCCACAGTGCTTGTCAAAGCCAGTTCTGATTACTCTCCTTTATCAGTATGTCCTTTGCCATTCCCTATCTCTCCTCCCTGAGAGAGACTTCACCCTGATTCATAAGGAAAAGGGTATGGCGCATTCTCTTAGTTACTTCCTTCTGAAAAGGGATGCTGTAGGTTTCAGGGTGAAGATCTTCTCTCACTACTCTAAAGGGCCCCTTTGGCAGTAGGAAACACATAGACTATTATGGAGATTGATTTTGGAATTTAGATTCACTGTTATCAATTGTGCTTAGCCGTACATGTTCATATCCTTGAAGATGTATCATGGAAGTGTTGCAGCCTAGAAGATACAAATTTAACTAACAAGTTAAAAGTACATGAGTCAAAAATTAAAAAGCAATAATATTCTGAGTAGAGGTTCTAATAGTGGCACAAATCAAGTTACAGAGGGAAGGTGGTTCTTACAATAAAAGGCCTATAGACTAGCACTTTGTCTATTATAGTGTAGAGGTTAGGAACCACAAGATGTAGAGGCTCATCTATGCCATTTATGGTTCGTAAGTCCTGGAGGAAATTCCATCTACCACTGGGTTGTTTTACAACTCAGAAGTTCGAATGCAAGGTGGAGGTAAAGTAAGGAACTGCTTATGAGGTTTTCCGTCCATTCCAACAACTAAGAAATAGTGAGAAGAGTTGGGACCTTAGAAGGTTTTTAGGACCAGTTAGTAGGCTCTGTGTCCAGGAGAAAAAAAGAATTAAGTTAGAGTAAGGATGGCAATGGATTTATAACTGCTCAAGCTAATAACACTATATCGTGGCATGGAGGAGGAATAGTGGAAATGTATCCACATTTACAACATTCCTCTTACCAAAACCATTTATGGAAAATAGGTACTGCACTGGAACATGTATTTCTGGATTGGAAATGATGATATTGTTAATACTTCTAGCCTTAAGCTTAAAAGATTATAATGTTCAAAATTATTTGTTATACATTTGCTTAAATTTTTCCCTCTTTTAACAACTGGGATCTAGATGGAAAAGACCAGAGAACGGCCAAAATTATTGGGGCAGCTATTGCTGCCAGTTTAGGGCCTGTGTCAGGAAAAGAAAGTCTTACTCATATACAATGCCACCCAAAGGTAATAAAGGAGGTCAGAATTGCTTCCACGGTGGAAAGCTGGGCCACTTCAGTAGACAGTGTCACAGACGAGAGCCACAGATAGGCAAGGGAGTAGAGAGGAAGCTCCCACTCACCTGCTTTAAGTGTGGTTCTGAAGGACACCTGGCCAAGGTGGCTCACATCAGGTCCTCGTGGCAGACAGGACTGACAGGCCCCAGTTCCTAGCTGGAAACAAAGGAGGACGCTTCAACGATTTAGACCGTCCCAGAAGAGCTGTGGGTGAGCATTAACATTACTGGTAAGTATATTCATTTTCTCAAATGCCTTTTTAAACAGGAGGCCAAATACAATCAGCTCATACCCAATGGCTAATAAACATTACCCCTAACTCTAACCAGAACCAGAAATTCCAGCTGGACCAACCATGGTGGGCAGGTTTCAGCACAGCTTCCATACTAAGACAAAATAGGGGAAGCAGAACAAATAATTCACTTCTGAAACAACCAGTGAAAATCTTATGAATAGCAAAGAAACATTATTTGCTATAGTTCTGAAAGATGAGCCCAACAAATTGGGAGACAGTAAAAATATGACTGTGGAAGAGCCGCCTCCTCAAACTAGAGTCTACCTTGATGATGTGGATGCAATAAAAGTTTTAGCCAATGAAGGGTCTTCATTTGTTGCTGTAGCATTGTTGATGAGAATAAACAACATCAAACATCCATTAGTAAGCAGAACATGAAATAGTAAAGTATGAATCTAGGAAAATTGGAAATTGTCAACACATTGCTATCCTAGGCATTAGTGAGCAGAAATGAACTGGTGCAGGTAATTTTGAAGCAAGTAGTTGTGTGGCTTACACAACAATAACTCTTTTCCAGGTCTGTGGTTCTTATTGTGTACTAAACAGTTGGAAATGACCCATATTTGACTCTCTGGTAGGTTTTCAGAGGCAGTTAGTTGCTTGGGAGGAGATCGTTCTCCCAGGGAGCAGCTGGAGACAGCAGCAATCCAATTTTATCAGAAACCTTTAATTACAATAGAGAAATACATTACTGTCTTGAGAAGGTGAGGCACAAGATGAGAAAAGATGAATGATACCTGTGAACAAGCCAAACATTTGCACTTGACACTGATTGCTTATGTAAAGAGGTGGAGAAACCATGGAGAAACCTTAACAATTAGACATGTAGGCAGGAACAGTGTGAGTTACTGAAGAATAGATCAAGTAAACAAAAACAAATCTAACCTGTTTTTGTCATGTTGATTTTGACTCATGGAAATCCCATAATTTCCACCAGAGCTGGTCTGATACCAATTTTTCTTTATAAGATCTTAAAATATTCTAGGAAAGAAAATGTTTATATGTTATATGTATATATAAAATTCCCACAGTATGTTTGAATAGTAATTAAGGGGAGAAAACTTTTCTTAAAGAAAAAAATACATGTTCGGTGCCACTGTATAAGTCTCATTTATGATTAGCTATACTTTTTTTTTATTCTTTAATAAAGGTTTATTTTAAAAATTCTTATACATTGTTTTTCACACCAGATCTTTCTCATTTCCTTCACACTGCCCACTTCCCCATCAAAATATGTGACTCTATGATTGACCACCCTCCATCTGCCCCTCATCCTCATGCCTCTGCTTCTCCCAACCCCTCGGATTCTCTTACTTATTCTACAATAATGGGTTTGTTTATACAGTATCTGTCTTTTTGGGACTGAACTAGTTCACTCAGCATAATGTGATTAGTTATACTTTTGAAGATTCCCCTTTAATTGAGCTAATATGATCAAAACCCTGCAGCAACTTCAGAGCTTTTCTGATTAATTTTTACATAAAATTTTTAACAGATGTACATATGTAGAATGACATAATTCTTTTCTTTTTAACTTGACACATACTTACTGAATTCCTATGAAGTTCCAAGTACGTTTAAGTGTTTGGGAAGTAGCAGTGAACAAGATAGGCAAATGTCTTACTTTTCTCTCCGTTATACGCTGCTAGAGAGAGATGCAGACTATAAAATACAAACATATATGATAGAATATTATATTTGGAATAACTCAAAACTTTAACATTGAAATAGGTAATAGCATGCTTCCTTGAATTTATCTCACAATTTTTTTATACTAAGTGTGAAAATTTTCAAGAAATACTGAAGGGGGAGAAATCAAATAATCTGACTCAGAAACAAATTTATCAACAAGTTCATCAGATAGTCCAACAGAGTGTGGAAATTAAACAGTATCACTAATATCACACACAAGCAAAATCTTGCTGAAGATTATAAAAAAAAAAATTCCCAGAACAGTACATTGACAGTGAATGACTCCACTTCCTAAACAGCCTGCCTCCAGAAACTCTGTGAATTAGAGAAACGATGATAGTTATAAAACAGGGTTCAGGTCTTTTGTCCATAGTGTCACTATGAGTCGTCATCCTCAACTCGATTGCACTTAATTAACAACAACAACAACTAGAAGTACAGGCTGGGTTTAGAAGAAGCCTTGGTACTAAAGACATCATTAGTAATGTCAGATGGATCTTGACTAAAATCAGAGATTACTAGAATTCGTATCTGAGTTTCATTGACTTTACAATGGCATCTGTGGATCTGTGTGGATCACAATAAATTGTGGCTAGCCTCGAGAAGAATGGGAATCCCAGATTGTGCCATGCAAAACTGTTCCTTATACCAGGGGCTGTTGTTGTTGTTGTTATGTGCCATCGAGTCACTTGCGACTCATAATGACCCTACGTACAACAGCTCTAAACTCTGCTCTGACCTGTGCCAATCTCATTGTCTCCGACACACTCGTCCCAATTGCCCTAGTCACCAAATCAATCCATCTCCCAGAGGTCCTTCCCCTTCTGTGCCTGCCCTCCATCCACCCAAGCGTGATGTTCCTCTCCAAGGACCGATCCCTCCTTACAACATGACCAAAGTATGTCAGACGAAGCCTCAGAATCCTTGCCTCCAAGGAGCAGCCCTGTTTAACCCTCTCCAGGATGAATCTGTTTGTTTTCTTAGCAGTCCATCGCACTCTCAGCACTCTTCTCCAACACCAAAGCTCAAAAGCATCAATTCTCCTTCTATCCTCCCTGGTCATTGTTTAGCTCTCTGATGTATAACAAGTGATTGCAAAGACCATGGCCTGTACCAGACGAACCTTTGTCTCCAGAGACACACCGTTGCTCTTGAGTACTTTAGAGAGGTCCCTAAAAGCAGACTTTCCCATCACAATATGTCTTTTAATTTCCTGGCTGGAGCCAAGCAGAGTAAAGCTGTGAACATTCTCAGTCTCTTCACCATCCATCCTGATGCTGCCAATTGGCCCAGTGGTGAGAATCTTTGTCTTCTTGACATTGAACCTCAATCCATATTGAAGGCTGCAGTCCCTGACTCTCAGCAGCAAGCGCTTCAGGTCCTCCTCAGTTTCAGCAAGCAGGGTTGTGTCATCTGCATAACGCAGATTGTTGATAGATCTTCCACCAATCCTGATGCCACATTTCTCCTCATAGAGCCCAGCCTCCCAAATGATCTGTTCTGCATACAGGTTGAAAAGGTATGGATGTAGGACACATCCCTGGCATACGCCCTTCCCAATTTTGAACTATGCAGCGTTTCCTTGCTCTGTTCTGACGACTGCCTCTTGGTTCAAGTATAAGTTTCACATTAGCACAATCAAGTGTTCTGGGATTCCCATTCTTCTCAGAGTCAGCCACAGTTTTTTATGATCCACACAGTCAAATGCCTTTACATAGTCAATGAAACACAGATAGACATTCCTCTGGTATTTTCTGCTTTCAGCTAAGATCCATCTAACATCAGCTACAATATCCCTAGTACCACCACCCCTTCTAAACCCAGCCTGGACTTCTGGCAGTTCTCTGCTGATGTGCTGTTCCAGTCGTTTTTGGATAATCTTCAGCAGAATCTTGCTTGCATGAGAAATCAATGATACTGTTCTATAGTTTCCACACTCTGTTGGGTCACCTTTCTTGGGAATGGGAACAAATATAGATCTCTTCCAGTCAGTTGGTCAAGTGGTTGTTCTCCAGATTTCTTGGCACAACTTGGTGAGCACGTTCATGGCAGCATCTGTTAGCTGACATATGTCAATTGGTAAACCATCTATTCCTGGGGCCTTATTTTTTGTTATTTATTTCAAAGCAGCTTTAACTTCTTCCTTCATCACCATAGGCTCTTGCTCATATGTTGTTTCATTAAATTCTTCTGTGGTACAATGACTCAGTATATTCTTTCCATCTTCTTTTGATACCTCCTGGATCATTTAATACTCTGCCTAAAGCATCCTTGATTATAGCAACTCGAGGTTTGAATTTGTTCTTCTGTTCCTTGACCTTAAGAAATGCTGAGCGAGTTCGACCCTTTTGGCTTTCTGACTCCAACTCCTTGCACATTTCATTGTAATATTTTACTTTGTCATCCCATGCTGCCTTTTGAAATCTTCTGTTCAGCTCTTTAGTATCTTGAATCCTTTCTTGTGCTTTGGCTTCTCTGTGTTCCAGTGAAATATTCAGAGTTTCTTCTGACATCCATTTTGGAAACACAGCATGGCTCAAATTCAGGAAAAGTGTGCATCAGGGATGTGCTATGTCCCCATACTTTCCCAATCTATATGTGGAACAGATCATTCAGGAAGGTGGACTTTATGAGGATAAATGTTACATCAGAATTGGAGGAAGACTCATTAACAACCTATGTCACGCAGATGATACAACCTTGCTTGCTGAAACTGAGGAGGACCAGAAGCATCTGCTGCAGAAAGTAAAAGACTGCAGTCTTCAATATGTATTGAAGATGAACATCAAGAAAACAAAGATTCTCATCACTGGGCCAGTTGGCAGAACCATGATAGATGGAGAAATTGTGGAGATTGTTAACAATTTCAGCTTGCTTGGATTCGTAATCAACACTCTTGGAACCAGCAGCCACAAAATTGAAAGATGAATTGCATGGGAAAATCTGCTGTCAGGGATCTCTCTAGAGTGCTGAAGTGAAAAGATAAAGTCTAGAAGCTAAGATGTGCCTGATTCAGGCCATGGTCTTTACAATACTTGTTATGCATCAGGGAGCTGGACAATGATTAAGGATGACAGAAGAAGACTTGATAACATTGAGTTGTCATGCAAAGAGAGAGGGTGAAAACAAGTTCCACTCTAGAGGCAAGGAATTTGAAGCTTTGTCTCACAAACTTTGGGCATGTTGCCAGAAGGGACCAGTCCTTGGAGAAGGACATCATACTTGAAAGGGGGGCCATGGGGAACATAGGAGAGTAAGTCTCTGGATGAGATGGCTCTACATAGCAACTGACATAATAGTGACATTTATGTCAGAGACAGGGGTACATAAAAACAAGTCTTTTTTTAAAAAATTATTTTGTTTCATGCTATTCCATATAAAAATTTTGTAGGCATGATGTTTTGTTTACATATGTTTCACTTATTCCTCTATTCATGTTGTGTTTCATGGTGTCATTCTCATACCTTGTGTTTTATAAAATTAATCATCATTGATCCATGCCCATCATTACCCCACATTTTCAAGTCCCCACTTGATTTTTCCTAATCCCTTAAACCTCTCATTCTGCCCACATAACTGTGACCTCAAGATTTTTCTCCCTCTCCACCATTAGCCTATCTCCTTCCTCCCCTTTATCCTTTGGATTTTTGTATACTCATAATCTTTTTATTTTTACAATAAAGATCTTGTGCAGTATTCACCATGTATCTTTTGATCTTACCATTTTGATAAGGGATAATATATTTGATTTCTTACTTCATTTACCATATTGTAAACATTTCTCCTTGCCCTTTAAAAAACATTTAAAAATATTTTTATTATCATAAATATTACAGGTTACAAATTATTTTGATCTTTAATTTCTTTTACATTTCCTTTTATCACAAGTGAAATTTCTGTTTATAAATCTTTGCTTGCATATCTGATTAAATTCCAATAAGGTGTTAGAATTTAAATTACTGGATTTAAATGTATGTAAATTTTTAAATACTTGATAGATAATTGTGGGAAAAAAGGTGTATTTTCTTGCTTTTGTCTCAGCAATACATGATACTGTGCTGATAAAAAGTTGTAGTGAAAAATGAGCTTCATTGTTATCTTAAATTCTGCATTTATTGGTGAAGTTGTTTTTCTTAGTTGTACATGTATCTTTCGTCTGTGAATTCTACCATTTGCTCCTCCCGTTTTTACCTGCTAGCTGTTAATGCTTTTGTTTTGATTTATGACATATTTTATGTTCTATAATATGCATATGTTACAATTTCCTCCCACATGGTCTTTCCATTTATTTTTCGCTAAAACATTTTAACACCCTGAAGAATTTTATGCAACCAAATGTAATACAGTTAATTTTTAATATAGCATTTAAAAAGAAATAATCCATCTTTTCTCACTTCCTTTCTCGTTTATCAAACTCAGGAACACACACACAAGCACAGAGACACTGGCATAGACACTTACAGGCACATGAAGAGGGACGTGCACACCTACATATGTGGGTTTGTTCCAGAGCTTACATTAATTTGTTTGAAAGACTCTGTTTTTAAGGTTGTGGGGGCAGTTAAGGTTTCAGTACTTTCTGTTCTAGATGTTACAAAATTACAGCAATTCTTATACTGTCTTGGTGAACAGGGGAGGGGGTGTTAGGGCGGTGGGGGAAGAGTTGCATGGAGGTATTTAGGACCCAGGGGAAAGTCAGGCTCGGTATAGAAGGACTGAGTCTCCCGCACAAACGCCTCCTATCAAAATCATAGCCCCAAAGAGCTGCGGCTTTCATTCACAGCTTTCTAGAGAAATCCGAGCTCGAACCTGCAAGAATAGGGGATCTCACCCACCCAGCTCAGCAAGGAGGACACCTGCAGAAACGCATCCCCAAATCCAGGCTGCGCGACCCTGTGAAGGTATTTGTTGCCTTTCCTCCCTTCTGTCTGTGCAGCGCTTCCCCTCCTATCCCAGCTCCTGCGATGGTATGGCTGCAGCGTTTCAGCACTTGGGTGCGTGGACAGCTCCCGTCTTCAATCCCTCTGCACTCTGTCCTTCCCATACCCTCACCCCGCGCCTCTGCAGTCCCTCCTCTTCCTCCCCGCTCCCGTGCAACTCGCACAGCCTTGGACCCTGGGCACCATCATGATCCCCACCATCACCACAACCCGAATAGGCAGCGCAAGTGTGTTTTGTCACTTAGACAAAGCCGAGGTCTGCTGGGGAACGGGAAGAGCCTAAGTTTTCAGGCATAGAAGGGAAAGTTCAGGTGAAAGGCACCTCTGAAAACAAAGAGGAACGCCTGCTCGAGAGAAAGAGAAAGTGCAAGCAGGAAGGATATACCCTGGGCAGGGAGACAGATGGGGTACCTGTCAGAAACCAGCAGTTAGCCAGCTGCCTTTCAGCAGATTAGGAGTTATTCAGGGTATTAACATAGCCTGGGGCATAGCGTTATTCCTGTAAAAGAAAAATAGGAGACCAATCTGTGCTTCTACTTTTCCAATGGAGAATCACCAGGGAACGGGGTGGCGTGTCTATGACTCATATTCACCCACACGCCTGTTTTCTTAAATGTTTACTGCAGAAACTCTGGAATTAAGTTTGTGGTTGTTGTTTTCTTAAAAGAAAAACCCTGAAATGTGTCATAAAATAGGAACCCTATTTTAAGGTCAACAAAGGAGCCGAAATAAAAATTAGAATGATGCCTGATTAAAATAACCTAATAAATGTGGTCCTCGTTGGAAGGCGCTATTTGTTCAAAGGTCTCTTCCTGCCCACTTTTTAATTTCAATTTCCAAACCTGTAAACCTTTCAGTGTTGGAGAGAAGATAGAATTCTACCCAAATGGACAAAGTGTTAATGATATTCAGGGCAGATGGACTGGCTTTGTTCATCAGTGGTCAAGGACTGGCTCAGATGTGGAAGGCAAGATTTTTGTGCTTTCTCAGTAATCAGACGCTAACACAATTTTCCTGTAATAGTAAAGGGTAATAGAGTGCAAACATTGGAAAGACATTTTATATAACTGTGTTACAAGCTCTGTTTTAGACTGCTATCATTATGTGTCTCAGCTGAAGAGAAATTGGAACATCATTCAAATATCAAACTAATTTGGACTTTAAAGTCCATGCCATAGCATCTATTTGATTTAATCAGAATCATCTGTTTCATAAGAGCTAATAAGCATGAGGTAATAAATGCCCAAGCCTGTTACAAAAATCTTTTGTGGGTGATAATTTAATCAATTTTTATTAAGCAGCCAAGTATGGAGACTATCTGGCAAGTTGTTTCTAAAAAAGTCAATATTTTAATTAAAAATAAGATAATTGGACTGCATTTTTCAAATACAAATAATAGCAGTTTACATGTAACAATTCATTTTAAACTAAAGCATAGAAAAGGTTTATTTAAAAGTTGCCCAAGTATATTTCTTCTGCCTCTTTATAAAGAGAAAGTGGAAGAAGTTTCTTCTAAACCAGATTGCTCATCTTTGGAGGAAGTGCCATAAAGAATGGTTTCAAACAGGTACCTTCTGAAGGAAGTTTTAAGGAAGAATTAACATTCATTTACATGAAGAATAGTGCCATTATGTCAAAGGTTACTTAAGGGCACTGCTTACATAAGCACATGCATATTTCTACTTTCCTCACTTGTGAATTTGAACGAAGAAACTACTGAAAATATTCAATAGGATGAATTTTATAAAAGAAAATTTGATGACTGATTTTCCATTCTTGGATCCATAACTCCCATAGTAAAGACTTCTCAAATCCTTGAGGGACCAGATTATTAAAAACTCCTTTCTCTTGCATGGTTCAGCCCAAGGGTGGAAAAAAGTATATTTTTCCAATTCTAGTAGCTGCTAAACAGAAACTCAAGCCGGGAATTCAGTGCTTCCAATGATGGTGTCTTCCTGTGCTTAATACGATTTCCTGAGGCTGTGGAAATTTCAAAACAATGCTGCTGTGGTGAGATTTACAGGCATCTGCCTCAAAAGTATTATTTTGCCCTGACTCAATTATTATACTTCCCTAATTTTTAGAGTGCTGTACTTACCTAAAGTCCTTGTTATTATTTTTTTTCTATTTAGAGATGTTTTACTATTTTCCTAATTTCAAGGACAAGACTTACCTCCTCATTTTTATAATGTAGAATGGACAGAAAACATGGGTTTCCAGCACAGTGACATCATATATTTTGTAGACACACTGTTGGAAGAGTACATCCTTTTAGAAGCATAGAATGTAATAATTGAAGCTTAGAGTCTGCTCTTGTATGTATCTCCACTTACTTAGAAGTAAACTATTACACTTTTTTTAGATGATGTCTACTCACTCCTACAAGGCTCTACAAAGAGAGACACTTTATTATCCCTGAGAAGTCTATTCATGACTTTTCTCACACCCCCAGAGCACAGCTATCCTCGGTAAATGCATTCTGGCTGCCTTAGATGATCTCTGCTATTCTGTTAACAAAGTGACTCAGAGAGACAGAAGAAGGGGCATGGAAATTAAGAAGCATGGCTACATGTCATCATCTCAGAAAGGCCCTCTCACCTTCACTGAGAAAGATATTTCTCCCAACAAACACTTGGCCAACTGACTGGAAGAGATCTATATTTGTTCCCATTCCAAAGAAAGGTGACCCAACTGAGTGTGCAAACTACAGAACAGTGTCATTGATTTCACATGCAAGCAAGATTCTACTGAAGATCATCCAAAAACGATTAGAACAGCACATCAGCAGAGAACTGCCGGAAGTCCAGGCTGGATTTAGAAGGGGTCATGGTACTAGGGATATCGTTGCTGATGTTAGAGGGATCTTGGATGAAAGCAGAGAATACCAGAAGAATGTCTATCTGTGTTTCATTGATTATGCAAAGGCATTTGACTGTGTGGATCATAACAAACTGTGGCTGACTCTGAGAAGAATGGGAATCCCAGAACATTTAATTGTGCTAATACGAAACCTATACTTGAACCAAGAGGCAGTAGTCAGAACAGAGCAGGGTAACACTGCATGGTTCAAAATTGGGAAGGGTATACGCCAGGGATGCATCCTGTCTCCATACCTTTTCAACATGTATGCAGAGCAGATTATCCGAGAGGCTGGGCTCTATGAGGAGAATTGTGGCATCAGGATTGGTGGAAGAGCTATTAACAATCTCCGTTATGCAGATGACACAACCCTGCTTGCTGCAACTGAGGAGGACCTCATGCACTTGCTGAGAAGGGTCAAGGACTGCAGCCTTCAGTATGGACTAAGGCTCAATGTCAAGAAGACAAAGATTCTCGCCACTGGACCAATTAGCAGCGTCAGGATGGATGACGAAGAGATTGAGAGTGTTCACAGCTTCAGTTTGCTCGGCTCCACAGTCAACACTCTTGGCACCAGCAGTCAGGAAATAAAAAAGCGTATCGCGATGGGAAAGACTGCCGTTAGGGACCTCTCAAAGGTACTCAGGAGCAACAGTGTCTCTCTGGAGACTAAGGTGCGCCTGATACAGGTTGTGGTATTTGCAATCGCTTGTTATGCATCAGAGAGTTGGACAATGACTAGGGAGGACAGAAGGAGAGTGGATGCTTTTGAGCTGTGGTGCTGGAGAAGGGTACTGAATGTACCCTGGACTGCCAGGAAAACAAACAGATTCATCTTGGAGAGGATTAAACCAAGCTACTCCTTGGAGGCAAGGATTCTGGGGCTTCGTCTGACATACTTTGAACATGTTGCCAGGAGGGACGGGTCCTTGGAGAGGGACATCATTCTTGGGAGGGTGGAGGGACAGCACGGGAGGGGAAGACCCTCTATGAGATGGATTGATTTGGTGACTGGGGTAATCAGGATGGGTGTGTCGGAGGCGGTGCGGTTGGTGCAGGATAGAGCAGGGTTTAGGGCTGTTGTGCATAGGGTCGCTATGAGTCGGAAACGACTCGACGGCACATAACAACAACAACAACAACAACAACATGTTTAACATCCAAATTTTTATTATTTAGGTTGTTCCTTATTTTATTTCTCTGGAGTGAAGGTGTTTCAAGACATGTTTCATCTAGTATCCAGTGTGGATTCTGACAATTCTGAAATCACTAGAATTAGCTCTAAGTGTTGTATTTTTCTAAAGAAAACTGAACTACCAGTACAGATTTTACTTCTTTTGATGTACTTTGTGGTATCTTATTTGACCCTTCAGGGATGTGGAAATATACAGGTCAGTTCCTTTCTCTCCTTTAACCCTCTCTTTTTTTGGATAATAAATTAATGATTTTCTCTTGTAAGTTCATTATTTTTCCTTAGTTTCTTCTCTCCCACTAGGTAACCAACCCCATGTAGCTTGTTTTAGTTTTTGTTAATTTATTCTGTGACAGGGATGACCAGAAAGAATTTCCTGCATAGTAAACTGAGCTTTCTGTTGGCTATCTGTTTCTATGAACATTCTCCTTCCTGACTGCAAGCCAGCAGGAATTTCTTCCCATGTGTTTGTATTGATTTACTCTTGCATCCTGCATTCTGTTAGTAGAATCATCAGTTCCTAGATGTTGTACAGACTGTAGATTATCCCTTTTCCCTCTTGATTTTTTAAAATAGCATCACTTCAACTGAGCCCCTTTTATTGCTCAACTATCTTATGAGACATCCCATACCTTTATGGGTATCAAGAGTATAACTTACTCAGTGTTTATTATTTTGTAGTTTGAGAAGAAGTAGGGGAGATGTTTGAACCTGGGAATGGTAGGTAGTAAAGGGCTCAACTCATAGGCTTTATAAATATAAAGCATCTAGTCTGATGTATAGTAAAAATAAACAATGTGCGATATTTCTTCTTTTCCTTTCTCTCTTCCTTCCTTTTTCTTTCTCCCCTCCTTTCTCTCCCTTGCTTCTCCCTCTCACCTTCTCTTGTCCTTCCTTTTTCCTTTTTCTCCCTTTGGCTGATACATAGAGATATACAAGACATGCAAGAGTGTGTAAAAACAGCTACTAGAGTGATGAGATCGGCTGTTATAAGTATCATTGCTTCAATAGAAATGGCTGTTCTGGGAGAGCTCCAGGTCTCCTCTTGGACCATGTATCACTGCTGTCTGCAGATGGTATGAAGGCTGACCTCAAAGGCAGATAACCCAGATTTTCAATAACTTTGATTCATTACAAATTCTCTATACCAGTGTGTCTCAAACATTAATGTTCCTACAAATCACCTGGGGAGTTTCTTGCTGATTCAGTGGGTCTAGGCAGGTCTTGAGTTTCTCGATTTCTGATGAGGTTCTAGTGGTGCTGATGTTGCTGATCCATGAACCACACTTTAAGAAGTAAGGACTGCAGAGCACTTCCTTCTTTTTTAACATTCCCACCATTATGTCTATTTAACAAATAAGGGCAATTCCATTAAAACAAAATAAATATCATCCCACATTCTGAGGTGATCAAAACTCAGAAATAGTGTGTCCAGCTGAAGAAAGAGATTATACAAATAACCCCTCATCTCCTTCCTATGACCAAACTCCTGCATTTCACTTTCACTTAGTCATTTAATTTTTTTTTCCACCTCTTATTCCTGCTGTTTTATCTGCACAATCATTCCAGAAGAAAGGTTCCAGTCACATAGACATGCTGGGGAAAACCTGAGTAAAAGAAAGATCAAGTAGGTTTGGAGACCATTTCTGCTCATACTTTTGTAGCTTTGCTTCTTCTAAAACAGAAGAACTCATTCTCAGATAAAGAAATATCCACTTCCCTTAATGAGAGAAAGATCAAGTGGCTTTATTCCTTCCCATTGATGTTCTTAACAAGCACAGATACTTTGTTAAGAGAATCTGGACATTGTTGTCAATTTATGGGGATAGTTTTCAGAAAGATATTTTCATTTATTTCTATGTCTTAGTAAATATTTCCCCTATAAATTATATTTAAAATATAGAAAAGTATCAAGTAAATGCTACTTTTACATCTTTCATACCTAGTGTAGTAATGTTCATTTAAAAATCTATGCTTTACCTAGAGGTTGTTTTTCCTTTATTCTTTACATTACCATGCCACCCCCTCTGCAATAATAAAATGAAAGTCCTGTTGATTATTCTTGAACTCAGCACACAATCCTGTGTCCACTTCCCCCAAGTCCCAGACTTTCCTAATTCTTAGTTGCCATCTATTTTGGTAGTCTCTCCCAGATTCTTTACTCTGATTAAACACGTTCCAATTAACTTTAACCTTCTTAAAGCAGGAGCAAATGGGAGCAGATGACTGTGTGCTTGGTTTCTATTTTAAAAAGAGCCAAGGGAATCTAGACAATGAATATTTATGTGGCAAGGGTAAGTTCTGGGCTAGGACTGAGCTAAAGGTAACAGAAGGTTGACTGTGAACTATGGGCTAAATTCCGGTCTCTGAACATTCACACGATTAAAGTGCTCTCCTTTATCCCTGCAGAATACCCCTCCCACCATGGTACAGATAGTTCTATCTGCAAGTTGGTAAATATTTGACATAAAGTTGATGGATTGGAAGTAAGTTCTCATTTAGAAGTCCTACAAACTCTAATGGTAGATCTGAAATTTTGTCCATTGGAAAGAGACTCACTTCACACCAGCCCCAGAGAATGTTATAACCAGCCAGCTTCTGAAAGGTATATGCAGGCTTCATGGGCAGTAACAGAGCATTTAATCTTTCAGGAAAGATTTCAAATATAGTCATCTGGAGAAAAGATTTTTGCCCACTGTGATTTTCAGTTTTAGTCTAGATGTAGCAGTAGCATCTATTTTTATTTCATTCAATATAATAATTTCTTTTGGCATTCCTAGGGGGAAAACGCATCTTTATTAAAAATTTGAAGTGAGGCTTTAGAAAGGTAAAATGTTATATGTATTCATTGTATGAGAAACATACATGGAAAACTCAGAAATGGAAATTTTACCCTTTTTTCTAAATGGGATAGTTGGATTATATGAGGAGATTTATTGCCTAGATTAGTATTTCCTGATGTTCTTGAAAGAGAAGTCCACAGAATAAAGTTTCTCATTTCATATCTGTATTTATTTAAATGTATGAGCACTCAGACTGTGCTTTATATTACCAAAAATACCTAGGAATTATATAGATTGGTGGTACTTCTCATTAAGTATAAGTTCTTCTATTCCTAGTCATATTTCAGTTTCTAACATAAAATTAATCTTCTATACTTTGGACATGTTGTCAGGAGAGATTTGTCATTGGAAAAAGACATCATGTTGTGAAAGATAGAGGTAGACCCTCAAGGAGATAGTTTGGCACATTAACAAGGGGCTCAAGCAAGTCAGAGATCCTGAGGATGGCACTGAATGGGCAAAGTTCAAATCAATTTTTCCTAAGGTCACTATGAGACATAGACAAGTGGGCAGCTCTTAATAAAAACAACTTCCTGTTCAGGACTATCACATACTTTTTCCTCTTCAAATGGTGTCAATTGCAACACCTAGCTGATCTTTAGGTCTTGTAGATGTAGTCAAGTATCTACTGAATTCGTGTGAACAAATGACTGTGATCTCGTTGCTAGAGAAGAGGCACTGGTATCTAGAGTATTTCTCTACAGCGACAGTGAATTGGGTGCTCATTAGACTTATACCTGATCTCAGACTTTTCTTTTTCCTTAATAAGTAAAATTACTATTATCTTAAGGATTGGTAGATGATTAAATCATTTAATACCAAAACTCTTGCAACAGAACAAGTACTCAGTCAACATTTGGGTATTTTTTATTGCATTTAAAAATTTTTTTAATTATTATTAATTTTAATAAAAATTTACAGAGACTTTGGATTTCCATTCATTTATTGTTGTACTTTTCTCCCTACCCATCCCCCCACCAGTTCACTCTTCTCTTTGAAAAGTAAAAGAAAAATTTTTTCATTGTTATACAATCCCTCCCCACAAGACCACTCCACTATGCAGCCTTTGTTCTGGACTCCTGTCATGACACTAATATCTAATCATATATCCCTTTTAAACCGTTTTCTCCCTCAATCGTTTCAATGCCATATACATTATTTATCCCATCTTTCTCAGTTTCCCCCCAACCCCAATGTCAGTCCCATTTTACA
Source organism: Elephantulus edwardii (assembly GCF_000299155.1). Taxonomy (NCBI): domain Eukaryota; kingdom Metazoa; phylum Chordata; class Mammalia; order Macroscelidea; family Macroscelididae; genus Elephantulus; species Elephantulus edwardii. Next base: position 1,551,598 of record NW_006400122.1, read on the forward strand.
ACAGTGACTCTATGCAGTATATGTCCTTTTGTGACTGAGATATTTCACTCAACACAATGTCCTCCAGGGTCACCCATTTTGAATAATTTTTCATGAGTTCCTTGTTTTTCAATGCAGTGTAGTATTCCATTGTGTAAATAGCCAGAACTTCTCTAACCATTCATTTGTTGATGAGCACTTAGGTTGTTTCCAACTCTTTGCTATTGTGAACAAAGCCATGATAAACATGGGTGTGCATATATCTACTTGGGTGGCAGTTGTAATTCCTTTGGAGTATATTCCCAGTAGTGGAATTGCTGGGTCAAATGGTATTTCTATTCGCAACTTTTTGAGAAAGTATTATACTGGAACCACTGTTGGTGGGAGTATAAAACTATTTTTTTATTTTCTCAATATTTCTTTTTTTAAAATGTATTTTATATTTTTTCACTAGTTTCTTTCCAAAATTCAAATACAAATCCAAACAAATTCTTTCAATTTCCCTTACCCCCTCCATCAAATTGTACAACCCAATGATTAATCCCCACTTCCCCCTGTACATCCACATCACTCTGCTTCCAGCCACTCCCACCCCTCCTGGATCATTATACTCATTCTACAATAACAGTCTTATACAATATTTGCCCTGTAGGACTGAGTTAGTTCACTCAGCATAATGCTCTCCAGTCCCTCTTAAGTTAGGTAATAATTTACAAAGTTACTGCTCTATAGTATTCCATTGTGTGAATGTACCATATTTTCTCAATCCATTCATTTGTGGTTGGACATTTGGGCTGTTTCCATGTTCTTGGGGTGGTGAATAATGCTGCTATGAACATTGGTGTGCAAGTTTCCATTTGTGCCTCAGTTCTCATTTTCTCAGTGTATATTTCAAGTAGTAGAATAGCTGGGTCATATGGCATTTCTATGGTCAGCATTTCATTTATTTCTTTTTTATGTTCAGCTTTTTGAGGAAGTGCCAAACTGCCTTCCAGAATAGTTGCACCATTTTACAATCCCACCAACAATGTAAAAGAGTTCCTTTCTTTCCATATCCTCTCCAGCATCTATTACTTGCTGCCCTGTTAAATTGTTCCACTCTTACTAGAGTGAGATGGTACCTCATTGTGGTTTTTATTTGCATCTCTCTTATTGCCAGTGATTTGGAGCATTTCTTCATGTGTCTGCTGTCCTTTCAAATATCTTCCTCTGTGAAAATTCTTTCCACGTCTTTTGTCCATTTTGTAATTGTGTTACCAGTCTTTTTCTTGTAGAGGCCAAGGAATATTTTGTAAACTTTTGTTAGAAGACTCTTGTCTGAGAAGGAATTAGCAAATGTTTGTTCCCAGTCCGTAGGTTTTCTTTTCACCCTGTTGGAAAAAGTTTTTGATGTGCACAGTCAATATTTGTTTTTCTCTGAAATTTGTATTCTAGCTCATTATCCAATGTTAGGCTGACCACTTACCTGGCCAATGCCTGAATATTCCTTCACTTACCTCTAGTCAACACAACTGCTAAGTCAATAAGAGTCAATATAAAACAGGGTTTTTCATTTCTAAAGCATTTTATGTCATTATTTCACATGATCTTCAACATTCACCAGAGAATTATCTTTTATCTATCTGTACTGCAGGATTGATAACAATAAAAATGGGTAACTGTATAAAGTGTTTTGACACAATACATATCCATACATACACATTTCTGTAGGCAAGGTTGCTGGTTTGATTGTCTCTCACTGTATTTAATGCAAATTTTCAAAATTACTATGAACTAAATGAGAAAAATAGATTATAGAATATTTAATTACTTTTAAAAACAGTTTACTTAATTACTTGCTGTTTAAAAAATTTAATTACTGTACTTTCTGAAAGGATTTTTTTCATGTACACTCCTTTAAACTGTGAAAACTAGGGTGTGTGTTAGTGAGCGTACATGTATGCATATGCACTTCCAAAGGCTGAATTTTGCATAAAGAAATAAACACACAGAGAGTTCTTCTATTGGAAACTTGAGAATGTCCATGAATCTCCAATCTATAGATGCCATGTTTTAAAATATCACAAAAGAATATTTATTTTCTCTTTCCTTATTTCAACAATTCCCCCTCCCCTGTCAGCTTTCATTAGGTAATTCGAACTCATGGTAACCCATTTGTCACGGAGAAGAATTGTGCTCCATAAGTTTTTCAGTGGATTATTTTTGAGGAGAGAACAATCCTTTCTTCAAATGTGCTCTGAGGATGGACTCAAACTTCCAAACTTTTAGTTAGCAGTCAAATGAGTTAACATTTTGTATAATCTTGGCATTGAAAAATATTATTAGTTGCCATTGAGTCATCAGTTTAGACTCATAACTATGCTATTTCCAACAGAAGGAAAACCTGTCTCATCCTGTATATATCATTCTCAGAATCTCTGATTTGCTTAACACCTTTGCTATAACCATTATGTCAATCCATCTCATTGACTCTTCCTCTATTTTTTGATCCAAAATCATCAATGGACTTGAGCATAATTAAGACTGTAAGAATGGCTCAGGATAGGGCAAGGCTTAGATCTGTTGTTCAAAGGGTTGCTACGAGTCATAGCTGAGTTGATGTGAACCTAACAGCAACAACAACTAACTGTTTTAGTATAATGCCTTTCTCAAGAGACTGACTCATCCTGAATACAAGCCCAAAGTAAGTGGGGGAAAAAAATCTCACTATCCATCTTCACTTATAACAAGCATTCTAGCTTTAAAAATGGATTTGTTTGTCCTCTTGGCAGTCTATGATATATTGAGTATTCATCATAATTCAAACGCATCAGTTTTTCTTCTTAAATCTTTCTTATTCACTGTCAGGTTTTACACATATATAATGTTATTGATAATTCCATGGCTTGGACCAGGCTTTCCTTAGTCCTCAAAGTGACATCTTTGCTCTTCAGCACTTGAAAGAAGTTCATTTCAGCAGAGTTACTCTAAGTAATATATCATTTGATTTCTTGATTGCTGTTTCCATAAGCACTGATGGTAGTTCCAAGTAAAATCAAATCCTGGGTAACTTAAATCTTTTCTTCACTTATCATGATATTGCTTATTAGTCCAATTGTGAAGATTTTTGTTTTATGTTGAAGTGTAATTCATGCCTCTAGTTAAATGTCTGGTCCTTTAGTGAAGGCATGAGTTTGAAGTGGAGATAACCTCTACCTTGGCTTCCTTACAGGTTTCTGCCAAATACTCTTTTTTTTTCCCTAGCAATGTATAAATATAGAATCATCCAGCATTGGCTGTGCTGGCTATTGATGCTTACATGAACTTGTCTCAAATGTCTTTTTTATTTTCAAGTGCATTTCAATGTACAGGAATCCTTGGTACTCTTCCAGGTATGGCAAAGATCCTATTTGTCCCAAAAATAGAATAATGGATTTTTAATCTGTCATTTCATAAAGGGAACCTACACCACAAACAGAACAAAAAGGCAATAGTTGTAAAAGACCTAGCTATATTTAAAACAGTTATTGCTATTTTTTAATGAAGAAATAACTACAAGACAGTTAACTGGACACCTACAAATGACAGCATTAGACTGCTTCAGAAAATGTTTAAGACCACTTAGCACATTTAGGCTCATAGAAAGGGAAATCTGGAAAGGATTTTAGAGAAGAATAATGAGATTATTCAAGTTGTGGAAACTTGGTGAAGGTCACATAACTCTTAGGTAGTTTATATTAGAGCCTCTTTTTACATATATGGATAGCATAGTAGCAATGAATATCTTAAAGAGATACAAAGGTTTTGGGGAAATCTTACTTGGACTTGAATTTTCTCTGCTTCTTAGGGAGCGCTCATGGCTTAGCGGTAAGGAATTGATCTATCTGACAACTCAAAGGTACCACCAGCTACTCTGGAGGAGTAAGATAGACAGTCTCCTACTATGCAAATTACAGCCTCAGAAACCCAACAGAGGATTAGCTATGAGTCAGTAATGATTTTGAGTTTTTAGTTAATAATAAATATAAATTATAACAAATGTTATTGTTAATATCACTAGGACAAAAAACACCATTCCCAGTTCTTCATATGCTTCCTTGTCCATCTGTCCTCTTAGAGTGTGAGAGGTCTTTCTATGGCTTGGGTGAAAGGTTACAGAGCAAATTAATTTTTTATTCAATAATTTATACACATTTTATGTCCTAGCCTTAGTTGAAATTTTCCTAACATAACAGTATTCTTATTTACTCCCTGGGTTGCCTGTTTCCATTCATCTTTCATATTTATTCCATGTTTCATTCTGAATTTTTATTTTGTGCAAATGCTGCCCTTTTGGTCTTGTGTGGTTGGTTATTCTGTGTACATTTCTCATGAGTGGTATTGTTCACTTTGGAGGCCTGTTTGTTGTATGACTGGACTGTAAGGTGATCCCTGCAGCTGAGTTCAGTTCCAAGTTTGAAGAGTCTCCCGGGTTGAACTAGTCTTTATCAAAACACTAAGTCTGATCTTCATTGTGATTTTGCATTTTGCTCTACATCTTTCTCTCATTCTGTACAGGACCTTCTATGATCACAATCAGAACAGTTGATAGTGGGAGGCAGGCATCATCTAATTCTAAGAGTCTGAGACAGCAAACGGTATTATCCACATGATACATTAATTTCTTGGGTCAATTGTTCCTACGAGTCTGATTTTCTTCATTCTTCTTTTCTCATATAAGACCAATGATTGCATCTTAGATTGTTAGCTTTGAAAAAACACTGTATCTACTTATGGCATAGGATGGATATAAAACTTTTTCTTTGTGATCTATGCTATACCAATTGACTTAGCTGTTCTCCAATACTGAGGTCCTAAGCTCTCAAATTCAATGACTCTTAAATATTTGTTGCTGTTATGTATGGTCACATCAGAACTGACTCATAGCTGACTCTCTAGTGGGTTTCAGAGGCACAAATAACAAGGAAGGAGATCACTCGTCTTTCTCCTGTGGGGCAGTTGGTGATTAGAACTGTAAGCCTTTGATTTGGTAGCAAAAACCCTTACCACTAAGCCACCAGAGCTCCCTTACGATGTTTTGTTATGACTAAAAAGTTTTGGAATTTACTTGATTTACACTATTCATGAATATATTTATAACACCTACAAATACCAATGTAGGGAGCTCCAGTGGCCTAAAGGTAAGATGCTGTGCTGCAATTCGAAAGGCATGCAGTCCAAATCCACCAGTTTCTCTGAGGGAGAAGTGTGACCAGTCTCTTCCAGTGTGATTAGAATCCTCTGAAAATCCACTGGAGGGTCAATTATGAGTTGATCTCAACTCAACAGTATACAACAAACAACAACAACAATATCTATGTATGAGTTTTTAAATTAGTTTAGGCAAGTTGAATGAGAATCAAGTTTATATTGTTATTGTTGTTAAGTGCCATCGAGCCATAGTCAACTCACAGTGACCATATGAACTAAAGACCTGAACACTTGTATAACTTTCATCATTTCTCCATGTTTACATAGAGTTTCTGGAGGCAAGCTACTTCCGAAGTGGATGCTACTCCTGCTTCCAAGCTTGTTTTAATTGGGAAGCTCCAACTAACACTGTCCACTATCATTTGGCACATCAGGGTCGTGGTGTTTAGCATCACAACAATCATGAGTTACCTCTGTATAGCAAACAGACAGGCCAGTGCTATGCCACTTAAAAGAATGTTTGACCAAAAACAATTAAAACCAGGCCTGAGGGCTGCAGATTAAAATCACCCACATTTGGCTTAGCAGCATAACTTTCTATACACTAGGCCAACAGAGCTCGCTCGTTGTTGTTGGTGGTGGTGGTGGTGTTATTGTTGTTAAGTGCCATTGAGCCATAGATGACTCATTGCAACCTATGAACAAAAGACCTGAACACTTGTATAACTTTAATCGTTTCTCGAACTTCATAGAGTTTCCGGAGGCAAGTGGATGCCACTTCTGCTTTCAAAATTGGTGGACAGTGTTTGGTGGAGTTTCCCGACTAAAACAAAAGTTATGATGCAGTAAATTTAAAATACTACATCCTAGAGATATCCTTGCTGTCATAGTTATTTTAGTGCCTTAACTATTACAAATTAAAATTTTTAAGTAGAAATCTACTCAGACTTCTGGAATGAAGGATTTACCTTTAATGGGAAAAAACGATTTCATCTCAAGTATGAAACCAAATGACCCTGGTTTGCATATTCTTCCTAGAAAATTTCTACTGTATCCTAAGCACAGAATAAAGATACAGATAGAAACATATTTATTTCAGATATTATAGACCATGGTATAGCTATGTGTGGAAGGTGGCCATGAAAAATGTAATACCAAATCTACCCTTGAACCTATAGTAAATTATCTGGGAAACATTTTTGGGTTCCCTGAACTGTAAGGTAAGTAACTTGCTCCAGGCAGCTTTAAATCTTCATTGGGAGAATGAGTAGTTGCTATGCCTTCCTTTGTGTCTTGGCACTGTTAGCACTACCCAGCATGCTTCAAGAAGGCAGTGATCTGAAATACAACGTACCCAAGCTAAGTTTTCCTATGGAAAAAAATTTATATTCTTTGTGGATAAGGGAAGATTTTAAAAGTTATTCACATCTTCCTCATTTAAGGAAAACAGTCTTTAAAAATATTTAGCTGGGGGAGGGAGAAAATACTTATTGTTTACTCTTTTGGAAAAAAAAACCCAGTTTGACAAAATAGTCATAGTTTATTTAGTTATTCTCAATGGATTATTGAGCACCTACTATGTGACAGGCACTGTTCTAGGCACCGAGACTATGATTAATTAATACAATTAAATAAATAACTGATTAATACAATTCATTAAATAACTGATCCTCTTTGTGCCAGAAACTTACTGAGGATCCACAGATTAATCACTTAGAGTACATAAAAGGAAAGAAACATGGCAATTAAATGTGCATGTAGAGGCTATAGAGACACATGACCTCTGAAAACCAGACAGGGTTTCCTAGAGAAAACGACCCTCAGTTGTAGTCCAGAAGGATAGGTAGGAGTTAATAGATAGTACCAGTAGGCATTTTGGGAAGAAAGAACAGCTTTCCCTAAGCAACCTGTGAAGTTGGGAAGGAACTGTGAATGTCTAAGTGTGACCAGAGATGTGACTCTAAAGGAAAAAATAAGATCAGATGATGAAGTCTCCTAAAATCCATGTTGCACAGTTTCACATTTTTATCCTATAATGAGATGTTTCAATCCACTTCAATCAAAGAATGATATGAAATATATTTCAGTTGCAAGGGCACAGACAGGAACAATGCCACTGGAAAAAATATTTGAGAAGTGAAGTTGCCTGAATAAAGGTAATACATGACAATGGAAAGAAGTGCACAGGCTTGAGAAACATGGAAACAATTGGGAGTGAGCTGTGGGAGAGGGCAGAATAATTTACAAATTTCTGGCAGAAAATATATCATGGAAGATGATATTATTTGCAGTGAGATAGAGGTGGAGGAACTGGTTCTGGAGGAGGAATTCTAATTAGTTCAATATCAAGTCGAGTTTGTAATGCATATTATGATATTAGTGCAGAACAGAGCAAAGTTCATATCAATTGTTCTTAGGGTAATTATGAGTTATGACTCAATGATACTTAACAATAACAGCAACATTGGGGCATCTAAGTGTAAACATTTAGTAGATCAAAGGATATGTAACCTATAGGTCTGGAGAGAGATATGGATTTGATATTGGAAGTGATAGGACTGCGCGGTAATGACGAAATGGATAAGAGAAAAAAGTAGGAAAATGTCAGACTGTGTGAATGATGATGGAGTCTATCATATACTGGATAAAGGTCACCCATAATAGGTACTCAAATTTGTTGAGTATAGTAGTGAGGAGACCATTCAAAGAAATCAAATAAGAGAATGACCATCTTTCCAGGTTTAGATCTTAAACCATTGGATCTTAGAACCATTCTAGAAGATGGTGCTGACAGTGCTTTTAGCAGCATGTCCAGGACAGGCAGCAGAGGGTGTAGTGGTGAACTGGAGGAATTAGAAAACCACTAAGCCAACTTTCTGAAGGATTGGGAGGGGGATGTTAGGGGATTTTAGCATCAACTGACGACTGAACAGGACCAATTTCAAAGTTTTTTCTGGTCCTGGGAATCTACAATTTTAAGTCATAGCTCTATTTTTCTTCAAACAAAACCAAACCACAAAGAAATCAAAAGAACCGCAAATTCATTGCCATAGAGTAGCAATGGAATCATCGCTGGCACTTTAGTGGTTTTGTGGAAGCTGTAAATCACATATGAAGAGATTGTCCATCTTTTTTCAGAGTGGCTTTTGGATTCAAGGTACCAGAGAGGTGTGACTTCTGGATTAGAAGTGCAATTCCCTACAGACGATGCCACCAGGACTCCCTTTTACTTTTCTGTCATTGTTGTTGTGTGCTGTTGAGTCGAAACCAGCCATATCTGACCCTCAAGTGGGTTTTAAGAGATTGTTAATTACATAGGAGGAGATTGCCAATCCTTTTCCCTCAGAGTAGCTGGTGGATTCACACTGTGTGCCTTTGGGATTGCAGTGCAGCTTCTTACCATTAGGCCTTACTCCTCTAGATGCTTAAGATCAGTAAGAAACAAGAGACTCTTTTATTCTTGTTCAACATATTATAAGGTGCTTCTTTCTTGAAAAATTATATAGTAAAACCAACATTTTATAATGTTCTTAATTCTAATATCTTGAAAATGAATGCCAGTTACTTGATCTTCTCTTGATTTCCTTCATAGCTGAAAGACAACATAAAGCAGAAATCTAAGTTAATTATCCCCTTATGAAATTACTACTCATCTGAAATTAAGCAGGTTTATTTATCTCTTGAATAATTTTTACAATAAGGCATTACCAGTAACAATTAAATTGTGAGTAAATATTCTGTCTCTTATCACAGATACTGTTGACCTAAGAAAATACATTGTGGTTCCAAGTTTATTCATAGTGAAAGTCTTTTGATGTTTGGAACATTGACGTCACATCAGATAAAAGTCTGAGAAGACTTAAGCATTTCTATTTAAAATGAGAGACACACAAGTAATATGAATATTTTTCTTTATGCCATCTAGATGGTCTTATTGTAAGGGATGTACCAATTAGTCTCACAAACCAAGTGGTATCACAAGAGAACAGAAAAAATAATAATGGAGCATGGAATAGTTTTAAGCCTCTATAAATACTGGATTTGGTTAGGAGCTAAGCAAAATTTTCAATCCTATTTGCCCTCCCTGCAAAAAAGTGTCAAATACATATAAAACAACCATTTTTAAAGGACTGCATGTGAATATCCTCTCTCATAGGTACTGACTTCTTTTATGGAATTTTTACTTTGAGCTGTAAACTCTTCTACCCCTCACTGTAAAACCCCTTTGAGCGTCTAGGTACCTACCTGTAACTTAGGATAAAGTGGCCTTTTACAGTCCCTTTGGATTGTTAAGAGGAAAGTAGTCACTTTTTAAAACAGGATATATCTGTGAGAGATACTTCTCTCTGGAGGGGGTAAAAAAAAAGGCTAACAGAAACCATAAATTGTTCAGCCACCATAACTTCTCTGCCATCTTTAGGCCCATAATTAAAACATGCTGCAACAAAGACACTCCTGTGGTCAAGCTGGTTCTTAGGGGGAAAAAGAGCAATTTCTTGTTAATCTGACCATGTACTACTAGGTTGACAAGTCAACGTGACTGAAAAGTTCTCAAATACATTTCAGATACATGTTTGTTATGTATTCAATTTTGTCAATAATAAAATTAAGCCAAATACCCTGTTTTAAGGATTGTTGTTGTCGTTAAGTGCCTTTGAAACATAGGTGACTCATAGTGACCCTATGAACAAAAGACCTGAACACTTGTATAACTTTCATTATTTATCCAATTTCATAAGGTTTCTGGAGGCAAGCTATTGCAGAAGTGGATGCCACTCCTACTTCCAAGTTTGTTTGAGTTGGGGAGCTCCACCACTTTCCACCATGGGTAAACATTAATGCATTTGACACATCAGTATCACAGTGTTCAGCTTCACAGGAACCATGAGTTACCTCTGTACAACAAGTGGACAGACCAAGGCTATATGACCTAGAAAAATGTTTGACCAGACCTGAGGGCTGCAGATTAAAGTAACCAACCTTTGGCTTGTTAGCATCACTTTCTGTCCACTAGGTCAACTGATCTCTCTCTACGTTGTTTTGTTGTTAAGTGCCGTCAAGTCATAGGCAACTCATAGTGACCCTATGAACAAAATACCTGAACACTTGTATAACTTTCATTGTTTTAAGGATATTTTCACATTTGTTCTTTGAACGCCTTAGAGGAGCCACAGCGGAGCCCATTGCCTTTCTCCCTAAGCTCCACCTGGCTGGCCTGGGCCCTTGGTGTCTGGCCTGGGCCCTCAGTCTCTCATCTCTGATTTGTTTCTCTTGTGTGTGTTTCCTTTGCAGTAACTGATGGCTTCCTCCTCACTTCTCTCTTGGATGATAAGGACCACCTAGGGCCTGAATGTCCCACTGCTCTCCAGGAACAGAAAGAAAACTCCTTTGTCTTTGTTTTGTTTTTGTTTTTGTTTTTTTTGTTTTTGTTTTTGTTTTTGTTTTTTTGCTGGGGGTGAGGGGCAGGCACTGATAGTTTTGCAAAAACACTGCTGAATGAGCCATAATTTTAGCAGATCATCGGGTGAATGGGACCAGTCTTTATTCTTTCATCATATCAGAAATTAAGCAGCTGGGAAGATTGCCCAAGATGACTCACCTACAGGCTGGACTCAGTCTAGAGACTATAGAGAAAGCTCGGCTGGAACTGAATGAGAACCCAGATATCCTACATCAGGATATTCAGCAGGTCAGGGACATGATCATCACCAGGCCTGACATCGGGTTTTTACGCACAGATGATGCCTTCATTCTGAGGTTTCTCCGAGCCAGGAAGTTTCACCAAGCAGATGCCTTTAGACTCCTGGCCCAGTACTTTCAGTACCGCCAGCTGAATCTGGACATGTTCAAAAACTTCAAGGCAGATGATCCCGGTATTAAGAGAGCCCTGATCGATGGATTCCCAGGAGTGCTGGAAAACCGCGACCACTACGGGAGGAAGATCCTTCTGCTGTTTGCAGCCAATTGGGATCAGAGTAGGTAAATGTAGATAGTGTCTCTATTTGGTTTTTCTTTTCTAAAACATCATCACTGCATGTTTGGGGTTAGATAGTTTTACAAGTCACGTGCTTCTATTTATTAAATTGTGCTCCCTACACCATAAAGTCTTAAGGTTATATGTTTAGTGTCATTTAAAGATGATTTCTGATTTTCAGTGTGTTTTGGAACAATACAATCTTGGCATTGGGGTTCTAATAGACTTTAGAAGTCATTATTCTAGTCATTATTCTGGTCCTCAAAATGGATCATCTACTTTAATGAAATGGAAAGCTGTTTTTCTAAAAGAACTACATATTCTATATTAATGTTCTCATCTTAAACAACAACAAAAAGGAATTCAGTAGAGGGTTTTAAATCAAGTGTTTTTAACACACGCAAAGAATTTCTTGAATCCTTGCCTTACCTTTAATGTCTTATACTTGTTTTAAGTGCCAGACCTTTATACTCAAGCGTCTCTGGTTTTTATTCCTTGAAAGCTCTTATAAAGAACTCTAAACTCCGTATGACCTGAAACAAACTTACCTACCACATTATTCCTTCTTTTTCACCCATCCAGTTTCCCAAACCAGAAATCTCGGTTTGTCTTGATTTCTCCCTGCCCTTTGAACCTCATATGGTAGCTAATGACCAGTCTCTGTTCTTTTAGTCTCAAGAATCTTTCTGCTCTCTTCACTTTTCATTGCCCTGAATCTCTGTTGCCTTATCAGTGGTTCTCAAGTTTTCACTTTCTACAATAGCCTCCCAATGGGCATCTCTGTCTCTGCTCTTGGTTGTTATGAGTCAGTGTATCCTACACTGCAGCGAGCATGTCTTTCTGATGATCCAGATTCTTCAAAGCCCCACAAAGACTTCAAAGTAAAGCAAAGGCTTCATGATTTACATTCCACATCTCCTGCTCTACTTCATCCCTCCTTCCTTCAAGTCCTCTGATCCATCCTGAGAGAAGTATCCTGAACAGCCAAGGGTTTGTTTGTTGTTTTTTTTTTCACATGCCTCAAAGCCTTAATCATACTGAATATTTTAAAGTATGCTTTTGAACCAAGTGGCATTTCCACACACCCAGAATCGGAAATCCATGGAGTCACAACTGGGGCGATGGGAATTGGTGTGTCAGAGTTAATGAGACTGGCTCAGGACAGGGAAGGGTTCAGAGCTACTGTACATAGGGTCACTATACATTGCAGGCAACTCAATGGCACATAAAAAAAATCCAGGTAACAGTCTATGACAGGTTTGGAAACAGGAATGGCATCCACTTCCTAAACAATGTGCCTCCAGAAACTCTATGAACTTCGATAAATTTCAATAGTTGTCAACAACAACAATGTATTCCACTAAGTATTTGTATATATCAACTCATTTAATCCACTTTAAAACTTTGTATAATGTTGCTGTTATGTGCCATCGAGTCGCTTGCGACTCATACCGACCCTATGCACAGCAGCCCTAAACTCTGTTCTGTCCTGTGCCAATCTCATTGTCTCTGACACACTCATCCTGATTACATCAGTCACCAAATCAATCCATCTCCTAGAGGGTCTTCCCCTCCTGCTCCTGCCCTCCACCCACCCAAGCATGATGTCCTTCTCCATGGACCGGTCTCTCCTTACAACATGACCAAAGTATGTCAGATGAAGCCTCAAAATCCTTGCCTCCAAGGAGCAGCCCAGTTTGACCTTCTTCAGGATGAATCTGTTTGTTTACTTAGCAGTCCATGGTACCCTCAATACTCTTCTCCAACACCAAATCTCAAAGGCATCAATTCTCCTTCTATCCTCCCTAATCATTGTCCAACTCTCCAACACATAACAAGTGATTGCAAAGACCATGGCCTGTATCAGACGCACCTTAGTCTCCAGAGTGACATCATTGCTCTTCAGTACTTTAGAGAGGTCCCTATTAGCAGACTTTCCCATTGCAATATGTCTTAATTTCCTGGCTACTGGTACCAAGAGCGTTGATTGTGGAGCCAAGCAAGCTAAAGCTGTGTACAACCTCAATCTCTTCACCATCCATCCTGATGCTGCCAATTGGTCCAGTGGTGAGAATCTTTGTCTTTTTGACATGGAGCCTCAATCCATATTAAAGGCTACACTCCTTGACCCTCTACAGCAAGTGCTTCAGGTCCTCCTCAGTTTCAGCAATCAGGGTTATATCTTCTGCATAACGCACATTGTTGATAGATCTCCCACCAATCCTCATACCGCATTTCTCCTCAGAGAGCCCAGCCGCTTGGATGATCTGTTCTGCATACAGGTTGAAAAGGTATGGAGACAGGACACATCCCTAGAGTACACCCTTCCCAATTTTAAACCATGCAGTGTTTCCTATAGGTTTTGCATTAGCACAATCAAGTGTTCTGGGATTCCCGTTCTTCTCAGAGTCAGCCACAGTTAGTTATATAACAGGTATTATTTTTATTCCTATTTGATATTTGATGACACAGACTTTGAGGTGTGAGGTAATTCACTCATTATCACATAGCTAATGATATCGGAGGGAGGTCTGATGGCCCAGTGGTTAGGGAGTTGCACTGACAACTCAAAGGCAGGTTGTTTGGATCCACCAGCTGCTCCAAGGGAGAAAGATGGCTATTGTCCCCCTGTGCTATTTAACACACCTGAAAACCCACTGGAGGGTCAGCTATGAGTTGGTTCTACCTCTAAGAAAACAAGGTGTCTGTTGAGTGACACTTTACCAGTGTAGTCTTACTCCTCCTACCCTCCCACCCCATCCCCAAGACTACAAGTTCCTTGAGGGCAGAAAACTATGTATCTATCGTTATCTTTTTGCCATATGGCATGTTGTTGTTGTTGAGTACCATAGAGTTGGGAGGAACCCACAGCTGGCCCTCTGGTGAGTTTTCAGAGGCAGTTAATAGCATGGGAGAAGATTACCCATCCTTCTCCCATGAAACAGCTGGTGGCCTCGAACCATGTGCCTTCATGATTGTGGTGCTCTTTCTTGTCACTAAGCCACCAGAGTTCTCTTACATAATAAGCGAATGAGGAACAATTACTAGGTAAATCTCTAAACTTTCACATACGGTTTGAATTTCACAGAGGTCTCATTGAATTCTCCTTTTACTTGGGAACACAAAAGCTTAAGTAAAAAAAAAAAGTACATCAAAACACTCCTGATGCCATTGGAAGACATCTATAAAATTCTCTTCATCATCTCAGTCCACATTATCTCCATTCACACTTCCTTCTCTCAAAGGTTTCAATAGTGCACAATAGCCTAAGGACCACTTGCTATTTTCTGGTTGATAAGTCAAGGTAGTTGTTGTTAGTTACTGTCAATTTGCGTATGACTCCTAGCAACCTTATGAACAACAGACCCAAACCCTGTCCTTTCCTGTGCTGTTTTCATCATCTCTGACACATTGGAGCCTATTGCTGCAGTCACTGTGTCATTGTTCATCTCGTTGAGGGTGTTTTATTATTTTCTGCCTAAAGTTTATTTTTTATGGTTAGAAATCATTGTTAGATCATTATATTTATTTATCCGTTATTCATTTAACAAACATTGGTTGAGGATAGATTTTGTGTTGGGGCTTCTACTAAAGCCATAAAGGCAGTGATGAAATAAATGTTCAATCCCTGTCAATGAGGAGTCTTTTGTCCAGCCTATTGTTTGGCTATGGTGCTAACATACAACCAGCTAACTGGCATGGTACCACAGGATACCCACACCATATACCCACCCTCAGCACAGGATGACAGAGTTAGCTGTGAAGGAGCAGTACTTCCCCTGGAAGTGGAAAATTAACAAGTGGGATTCTGAAAGCGAAAAATTTCCATGAGTCTGAAGCATAATCTTGCTGACTTCATTTGCGCTTGGTTGTAAACATTCTAGAACTCCCATCTGCTGAAACAGATGATACAATCACACCAGTAAGTGGTGATTTACACATACAGAAACCATGGGGAGGGGGGGGTAAGTCTTACTTTGTTTTAGAATCCTTTTCCATATATACATTTTTAAAGTGTGCTATTCAGGTAAAAAAAAGTCAACAATCTCTATGGCAAAAATGCAGATGTTTATGGTTGTGATAACCTTGAATTCATTTAACTTCTCTATTCCTCAGTTTTATCCTGTGTGAAATAAGAAGCTTGAACTACGTAATTCCTTAAAATACCCTCTAGCTCTAACAATTTGCCAATGTGAAGCTCAACCAACCTGATCTTATGGATGGAAAGGGATTTTTAAACTCACTTTATAGGACTCTTAATTCATAAGGCTTTTTCAAGTAAATTCTGTCTTGATTGCAAAAAGTGAGTCTCAAAGCATTGTTTATTCAGGCTGATGTTAATACTTGTTCTAAATTATTCTCATTTAACAAGAATGTGGCAGTATTAATGACATCATTAACAATCAAAGGTTATTAGAAACAAGTAAATTCCGTGTAAATTCAAACATTGACATTAGCTAGATATATGGACAGGGTCAAGCCATTTCTCTGAGCCTCAGTTTCCTCATCTATAAAGTGTGAACAATAATTATGTATATCTAATGGTGTAGTTGACAGTTTTAAATTAAATAATAAAATATATTGCAATGGGAAATTCTGCTGTTAGAGACCTCTCCAAAGTACCGAGGAACAATGATGTCACTCTGGAGACTAAGGTGCACCTGATACAGGCCATGGTCTTTGCAATCACTTGCTGTGTGTCAGAGAGCTGGACAATGACTAGGGAGGCTAGAGGGAGAACTGATGCCTTTGATCTGTGGTGTTGGAGAAGAGTATTGAATATATCAAGGACTGCTAAGAGAACGAACAGGTTCATCCTAGAGAGGGTAAAACCAGGCTGTTCCTTGGAGGCAAGGATTCTAAAGCTTTGTCTGACATACTTTGGACATGTTGCAAGGAGGGACCAGTCCTTGGTGAAGGACGTCATGCTTGGGAGGGTGGGAGGACAGTACAAAAGATGAAGACCCTCTGTGAGATGGTTTGATTCAGTCAATGAGGGTGGATATGTTGGAGACAGTGAGACTAGCACAGTGTAAAGCAGGGTTTAGGGCTGTGGTACATAGAGTTGCTGCGAGTTGCAGGTGACTTGATAGCACATAACAACAACAACATATGCAATGTTATTGTCATATACCATTGAACAAGAACTGAGTCATAGTTGATCCTTCAGTGTATTTTCAGAGGCTATAAATCACACAGATGAAAAGTGTCCGTCTATAGAGAAGCTGGTGGATATGAACCATGTGCTTTCGAGTTGACAGTGCAACTCCTTGCCACTACACCACCTCCCTCTCTCTCTCTCAATCTCTCTCTCTCTCTCATCATCCAGAGGGTTTTTGGAGACTGTAATTCACACCAGAGATTGTCCATATTTCTCCTTCACTAGTACTAGTAGTAATAGTCGTATGAAACACCCGCTACAAAAAAAAAAAATAGAGCCTAAATGGTACATCAGTAAATGACAGAGACAAGAATACATTATTTAAAAATGGAGTTGACAGCCAATCTGCTCACATGCCAGACCTAAGTGGCAACATGTCTTCTCCACAAGCGTGGCTCCCATCACGCAAACCCAACTGGAAAGGCGCTTTCATGATCCGGCAGAATTAACACAACTCTGCCCAGTGAGGAGTTCATTCTCATCGGTGCCTGGAGATGACTGTGAAGAGATCTGAACGTCTCATATGAAAGGTTTACTAAGATTAAAATGGTTATTAATATTTATTGAAGCTATGCAACCCTCATTAATCAGACACCATGAAGCAAATGCACAGGACAGCAATGCTGGGAAGCACTTGCCCTGCAAGCACATGCAGGTCGGGCTCCTTTTTTTTTAAAATGTATTTATTTTTCATTTCAATGAAGATCTACAGAGATTTTGGAATTCCATTCATTCATTGTTGCACCCTTCTCCCCTCCCCCCTCCTCCCACCGCACCCCCCGTTTGCTCCTCTCCTTCAAAAGCAAAAGAAAAACTCCCTCATTGGTACGCAATCCCCCCCACATCCCCCAGCCCCAAATATAATCCACTCTGCAACCCTCATTCCGTACTCTTACGATAAACATAATGCCCTAAAATATAATACTTTTAAAATCTTCTCTCCCCCAAAGACTTCAATGCTGTAAACATATTTTATCCAGTTTTTCTCAGTCTTACTCCCATCCCGATGTCAGCCTCATTCTACAACAGTGGCACCATATAGCATTTGTCCCTCTGTGACTGAGATAGCTCACTCAGCATAATGTCCTCCAGGGTCACCCATTTTGAATAATATTGCATGAGTTCCTTGTTTTTCAATGCAGCATAATATTCCATTGTGCGAATACACCACATCTTCTCTACCCATTCGTTTGTTGATGGGCATTTAGGTTGTTTCCAACTCCTTGCTATTGTAAGCAAAGCGGCAATAAACATGGGTATGCATATATCTACTTGGGTGCCATTTATGGTCTCTTTAGGGTATATTCCCAGTAGTGGAATTGCTGGGTCAAATGGTATCTCTATTTGCAACTTTTTGAGAAAGCGCCACATTGCTTTCCACAGTGGTTGCACCATTTTACACTCATATGGGGCTCTTTTTGCTGGGGTGGGAACAGGATTCAGGCAACCAGGCTCCTCTACCATAAGCTGAGAAATAAGCCCAGGAATGAGGCTTAGTAGGGAGCTGGCCCAGTTCTGTGTTTGCTGAAGATTCTATGTTTAACCAAAAGGCATTAGGTTAAATCAACATCTTCATATTCATTCACAAAATGAAACTGGCACTTCCCAAGTCAGAGGAGTATATATTTCAGCCCACAAACCTGATGTGTGATGTATGTAGACCTACCCGGGAAGTATCGGTCTAATCTTTCTCACCTAAATTCATATTGTCATTAGCAAGAATTTAAAACATGGCCTGTAGTATACTAAACAATGGCATTTAGTTCTTAACTCAGTCATCTACCTGGCAATAGTATCTAATTTTTCTACACTATGAATATGGACAAAGAAGGGATATGCTTTTTACTTCTGGTTCTCTTTCAGTTAAAAAAAAGTTTAACTTGGTTAAATTATTTTACTTTCTAGGGCCTCTATTTCATTGGTAGAAATGAATATGTTACCTGACTAATGAAGTTATTGCGAGAATTAACCTCAGTTGTCCTACTGGATGTTATACAAAGGCAGAATAGAGTAGTGATTAAATGCACAGTCACTGGGCAGTGCAAACAGCACACTCATCTGCTGACTGAAAGGTGGAAGGTTTGAGTCTCAATAGGGGTACCTTGCAAGAAATACTTCGCAATATACTTTTAAAATTGAGCCAGAAAATGGAGCACCGTTTTATTCTCATAGGGTTCACCATGAGTTTCCTTGAATTCCACAGCAAATAGTTAAAATAAAGAATTAATCCCTTTGAGCTGTGGTATTGGAGAAGAGAACTGAATATTTCATAGGCTGCCAGAAAATCAAACAAATATGTCTTGAAAAGAATGCAGCCAGCATGCCCCTTGGAGGCAAAGATTGTGAAGCTTTGTCTCATAGTTTGGGCATTTTGTTAGGCGATACTATCCTTGAAAAGGGACATCATTCTTGGAAAGGTGGAGAGTCAGCAAAAGAGAGAAAAACTCTCAACCAGATGGATTCACACAGTGACCACAACAATGGGCTCAGAAATGATGAGGATGTCACAAGATAGGACAGGGTTCAGGTTTGTTGTTCAGAGGGTCTCTGTAAGTCACACTGGATTCAATGGCACTTAGTAACAACAACAGTAGTTAAAATGTGCAAACCTGGAACCAGATGGCCAGATTAAAATTACAGCTTCCTCCATGTGACCCACGGAAAGTTGTTGAACTTATTACTGTTACTCCCACCTGTAAAATAGAGTTATGATGATGCCTTAATGCTAGTTCCTGCTGTGGATTCTGACCCATGATGATCTCGTATGTGTAGAGTAGAATTGCTTTTGCATCTTTTCCAGGCCACTACCTTTCAGAAGCAGGCTTTCAGGTCTGTGTTCTAAGGCATCCCTTGCTGTGTTTGAACCACCAACCTTCTGACTAGTAGTTAATTGCTTAATTAATTATGTGTGTTACCAGGGCCTCCATTAAGACTGATTGCTTCTCAACAGATGACAGCTATTTTTTTTTTAAATTTAGGTTGTTTATTTTTCATTTCCATGAACATCTTCAGAGATTTTGGGATTCCATTCATTCATTGTTGCACCCTTCTCCCCGCACAAACCCCTCCCCCCCCATTTGCTCCTCTCCTTGAAAAGCAAAAGAAAAACTCCCTCATTGGTACACAATACCCCCCCACACCTCCCCAAACCCCACCCCCTACCCCCAAATATAATCCACTCTGCAACCCTCATTGCGTACTCCTATGATGCAAAAGGCTAACTTTTTTTTTTACAGAGATTTTGGATTTCCATTCATTCATTGCCGCAATTTTCTCCCTGCCCACCCCTCCCCACCAGCTCGCTTCCCCCTCCAAAGAGAGAGGAAAAAAAATTTCTTCATTAGTATACAATTCCCACGTCCCTTCACCCCCCACCCTGAGTACACTTCTCTATGCAACCTAAATTCTGGATTCCTGTGTTAACCACAATACTCAATCACATATCACTTCTAATCTGTTCTTTCCCTCATCTGTTTCAATACAATATACATAATTTTTACAGTTTTTTCTGTCATACCCCGACCCTGATGTCAGACCCATTCTACAACAGTGGCACCATGCAGTATTTGTCCCTTTGTGACTGAGATATTTCACTCAGCATAATGTCCTACAGGGTCACCCACTTTGAATAATATTGCATGAGTTCCTTGTTTTTCAAGACAGCTATTTCTTAAAGGAAAAAAATT
This sequence comes from Elephantulus edwardii, assembly GCF_000299155.1. NCBI lineage: Eukaryota > Metazoa > Chordata > Mammalia > Macroscelidea > Macroscelididae > Elephantulus > Elephantulus edwardii. The sequence continues at coordinate 1,571,567 of NW_006400122.1, forward strand.
CAAGCTAAAATCTAGGATTCTAGGCCACAAGATGTATTTTCAAGGGCAGCAGCAATTTAAGCCATTACCAGTTTCCTACACCTAGAAAATTATGAAGAAAAAAAAACACCACAACAGAGCCCTTAGCCCATCTTTCTCCAAAGTGCTCTGTTCACTTGTGGCTAAGACACTCTAATAATCTTCTGGTTCTAGTGCTCCTACATGTTGAGTTTCTTACTCTCAGGATAGAAATAAAACCTGTATGATATCAGATAATTGCTGTTGTTGTTGTTGTAATGTGCCATTGAGTTGACTACAACTCATAGCAACCCTATGAACAATGGTTCTGGACCTGAGCCAACCCACTGTCTCTGATACACCTGATTCCATTGTCACAGTCACTGTGCCAATTCATCTCATCCAGGATCTTCATTTCTTGTGCTGTCCCTCTACCCTTCCAAGCATGATGTCCTTCTCCGAGAACTGATCCCTCCTGGCCACATGCCCAAAGTGTGTGAGAAGGAGTTTCAAAATTCTTGCCTCCAAGCAGTAAACTGGCTTCACCTTCTCTAATACAGACCTGTCTGTTCTCTTGGCAGTCTACTGTATGTTCAATCATCTTCTCTAACACCACAATTCGAAGACATTAATTATTCTGCCATCCTTATTCATTGTCCAGCTCTTGTTACGTGTGTGTGTTGTATACTGTACAGTCAGAATTGACCCATAGCTGACCCTCTGCCTGGCTTTCAGAGGCAGTTAATTACATGGAAGGATATTGCCTATCATAACCAGAGCCCTTGTATCTTAGTAGAATGTAGCTGTACTGTAACCAAAGAGCACAAAGTTTGAATCCATTAGCCATTCTGCAGGAGAAAAATAGGCAGTCTCCTTCCATTTAATTTATTGCCTCTGAAAACCTACTGGAAGGTATAAGTTGGTTTCAGATTTCTGGTACACAATAACAACATCCATTACTGTAATATCCATCAGCATTGTGTCCAGTGGTCCCAACTGCCTTAATGGGAGAAAAACAATTGTATCTAAATCCCAAGTCACATATGTAAAATGACGCTGAAAATATTTTTTGTCACTGCTTTATTTATGGTTCACAATTGAAAAGTCACCATAAGCAAACAAGCATAAAAGCCCCAGCTCAATTCTGTTGGTTTAGTGGTAAGGAGTTGTGCTGTGAAGCCAAAGGTGCACAGTTCGAATGCACCAGCTTCTGCTTGGAAGAAAGATAATAGTCTCCTCCCATGCAGTTAACTGCTTCTGAAAATCCTCTGGAGGGTCAGCTATGGATTGGCTCCAACATGATATTCTTCGACTGACTTACAGCTGGAGCTCCAGCAGGTGTCAATAGAGGATGTAAATAACTGAGGAGAAAATTGCCCATTTTTCTCCCTTGGGGTCCCTCGTGGATTCAGATCACCTGAGGGGTGCCACCTTTGTGCAGCAAGGCAGCTCCCTCCCTAAAGACTACACTCCCAAAGCTCCCCATAAGGAAGAACTAAATCTGTCAGGCAAACAATGGACTCATCACAGCAGGAACTGTGAAGAGGGCGCAGGATTGATCAGAATCTCACTTTATTGTGTTCAGGGCTGCTTGTGTCCAAGCTGACTCAGTGGCACCTAATGACAAGATGTTACAGTAATTCAGTAAGTTTAGAAAAGGAAGTTGGTGAGCAACTCAATCACTACCTTCGGAGAGACCATTATTACAAGGAAGGAAATAGATCCTGTAGGATGTCTTTCAAGAATACAGAACAAAGGATGGAAGTGTGGATTGAAGCACAAAAATGACAGACATTGGGTGAGGACAGAGTGATGAAGCATTGGCCTGAGGAGCAAATTTTAAGGAGGCCCCAAAATCCAACAAAGCAATTAATAGCATCATGCAATCTGTTAAAATAAAAATCAGTGCAACTCTCCTTGGACAAAGCATCAAAATTTAAAGACGTCAAGACTAGTTTTATTCATTTTTCCTTTTGCCTCAGGCTCCAATATGGCCGAACACAACACTGCTCTGACCAACAAGATTTCTCCAGGGAAGTGCCTTAAATTGGCTCCTGACTGTACATAGTCTTAGGTTTGCAAAGAACTTCATTTATTCCAAGCATTTCCATGTACATTTTCTTATTTAATACTTCTAACCACTTGTGGCCTAGCGGTAAGAAGCTGTGTCACAATCCCAAAGCCACGTGGTTTGAACCCTCCAGCGGAAGAAGGATGGGAAACCTCCTCCTGTGCAATTTACTGCCTCTGAAAACCTGCTGGACCGTCAGCCATGGGTCAGTTCTAACTCAAGAACACACAACAACACAAATTTACACAGTTTAACCATCACAAGGTTTCAGATGGCAGAAAAGAAGTTCTGGAAGATAGAAGCTACTTTCTACTCAAGTTGTGATCTGATACATCATTGGAAAAACTCCGATGCAGGGATTTCAGGCTTCCTCTCAGTTCAGAGTCATTGGGAACTACCTTCTTGTAGCCTCTGAATGGTTAGATAGTTCAAAATATCCACAGGGTTTCTGAAAAACCGTGAGTAGACATTCTTTGCTGGTGTGCGAGCAGACACATGAGTGCAGAGAAGTGACAGCAGAGGGAGCTAAGCCCTCAGCATTGTGCTCCTCAAAAGGCTCCATTGGCATGAGTTGCCACGAGGTTGTGTGAAAACATTGCAGAAAGTTTAGCTGGAGGAGCTGAAACCCCATTTTGAAAACCATCTCTGACTTCATCCATAGCCACTGGTGAGAGTCAGCGCCCAGAGCCATCAGGGGCTTTAAGCTCGTTGCCCACTGCTGTGGTGTGGACAGCTGAAACCCAGGCCCCGACAGGCACCGGGG
>NW_006400122.1:1575017-1580020 GCF_000299155.1 Elephantulus edwardii
CCGACCAAACTGTGCAGCTCTGCAACTGCATCCTGGCCCATCCTCACCCTTCTGCCCCCAACCCTCACCTCCTTGTACCCCCAATATGTTTTTCCCAATAAAAAAAAATATTAATTAAAAAAAAGAAAACCATCTCATCGGTATCTATAATGACTATCAATTAAGTGCTTTTGTGGTAGATATTTGATATCCATTATTTCTAATTCCTACCACAGTCCTTTAAAAATCTGTGCTGTGTAAATAGGTGATATGTAACAGAGATGAATGAACATAAAGGTGATACTTTGTTGCTAAAGCTTATATACAATCTCACTTCTACCTTGTACCCAGTTTGCAAAGCCTTCTGCTATCAAAACCTAATCAGTGATGTGCTATGAAGTTACAACATAGAGAAATTTAAGGAATCCCCCCTCTTCCCCTCAACTCTGCTGTCCAGTCAAGCAGCACAAAATGACTAAACTTGGACAGTGAACACATCCCTGTGCACCTCATGGGACTCAGGCAGTCCTGAGTGTGCATTAGAAGTTTCATGCACCAGAAATTGAGATGATTCAGAAAGCTTTGCAGTGACTAGTGGCCTAGTGATAAGAAGTTGTTCTGCAGTCTCAAAGGTGAAGGGTTTAAATCCACCAGCTGCTCTATGGAAAAAAGGATAGACAATCTCCTCCCACGCAATGTATTGCTTCTGAAAACCTACTGGATGGACAGTTGTAGGTTGATATCTAGTCGATGACACAGAACAAGGGTGAGTAGGAAGAGAAGTTAAGAGGGAATTTCAGTATCAACAAACAGGGAAGTGCATGTGATTACTGAGCAGTAGACCAGACAAGTCACTCTTGGTGGAATGAATTAAAGTCTTATTCATTAATTTAGTAAGAAAAAAAACAAACCACAAGTGTTCAAATATTGTGCAAGCTCTTGAAAGACCTCATATGCCAGAATGACAATTGATTCTTCTTATTCTGATGAGAGGGAGTTCTGGTGGCTTAGTGGTTAAGGAATCGTACTGCCAAGCCAAAGGCACTTGGCCTGAACCCACCAGCTCTTTCATGGAATAAAGAGAAACATTTTCCTCCCTTGTGATTTAGCACCTCTGAAAACTCACTGGAGGGTCAGTTATGAATCAGTTTTGATTTGATGGTAAAAAATTCACTGCTCAGATGATCAAGCCCTCCCTTCACTTCCCACCCCCTTAACTTATCAAATGAAATGTAGGAAGACTTATGTTATAAAGATCATTTTACTTCTTTCCTTTTCAGTTCTGAAAGTGAGGATCAGGACTCTTTTAGGATTAATATGTTCACAGGGAGTGGGTGCATTTCTGTCACCCCTTGAGGAGGTCAGCAGCTGCCTCCATCGCTATACTGAATACAGCAGCTCCTTAAACCATCACAGGCTTTTGCTGACCTGGAGTGGCCTTCAAAGAGATGGTAGCCAGATGTGCCTGCTATTCAGTGATGTCATTTGGCAATGGAAGAGAAGCATTAGCAGTTACATCTTCTGATGAAAATCCCAAGGGAGCAAGTGGGATATAACTCTTCAAACTACAAGTACTCCAGCTGATTGAAGTCAGCTCTTGGCTTTTGCTTGAGAGTAAAGGAGCTGCATCTCCTTCAGTTTTATTGTCCTCAGCCAAAGAACATGGGTATGAAAGGAGATACATTTCTAATTACCAATGTGGAACTGATGGGGAAGCTTGGAGGATAGTGTGTTTATCACCAGCGCCTGAGGTAATCCCCTCTTCAGGGAGAGAGGCAGAGAGGCCTGGGAGAAAGTATGTTGCCATGTGCTGTGGACCCATAGCTGGCATTCCTGTGGGGTTTTAGAGGTAGTAAATCGCACAGAAGGAGATTGCCAATCCATTTCCTAAGAGGAGGTGGTGAATTTAAACCATGTGCCTTTGGGTTTGCAGCAAGCTTCTTAATCTCTGGGACCCCAAAGCTTCCTGGGGGAATGTTTAGCAGTTTATTTTTCATATAAAGAAATGGCTAGAATTGCTCAGATACTCTTAGTTTTCCAATTATTTTTAATTTGTTGTTGTTTGATGTCAAGTTGACACATAGCAACCCTATCAACAACAGATCTGAACCTTACCTTAACCTTTGTCATCCTCAATCATCTCTCATATACTTGAAGCCATTGTTGCAGCTACTGTGTTAATCAAGCTTGTTTGAGAATATTTAGGATTAATAAAATAAGCTGAAAAAAGAAAGATATCACAACAAAAACAAATGATACAGCATGCCTACCACATAATATCAATGCTCTTAGATAAGTACTATTAACAAGCTTCGTTTGCAGTTAGGGACCTTTTCAAATTATTGAGGAGTAGTGATGTCAGCTTGAGGACTAAGGTGCATCTGATTCAGGCCATAGTCTTTCCAATTATTAGCCATGCACTCAAGACCTGGACAATAATAAGAATGACAGGAAAAGAATTGACACCTTTGAGCTGTGGTGTTGAGTAAGAACACTGAACATCCATGGACAGGTAAGAGAACGAATAGATATGTCTTAGAAAGGGTGCAGGCAGAGTTCTTTGGAAGCAAGAATGATGAGGCTTTGCATCACATACTTTGGACATGTTGCTAGAAGGAGCTATTCCTTGGATAGGGACATGATGCTGGGAAGGGTGGGGGGTATGCAAAGGAAAGGAAGACCTTCAGCCAGGTGGATTGATATGGTGACTGCTGCAGTGGACCCTTGTGTGTGAGTATGGCGCAATACAGAACAGGGTTCAGATCTTTTGTTCATAGGATCCCTATGAGTCATGCTCGACTCTACAGCACCCAACAATAACAACATCTGCAGATGATGAACTGAAGTTGAGAGAGATTAGGAAATTTATCCAGGGTCACACAGCTGGTAAATGGGTGGCTAACATGGTCTGGGGCCCAGACCTAATTCTACAGTTTCAATGTATATGTGGGACAAGTAATTTGGGAGGCTAGACTCTATGAAGAAGAATGTGGCATCAGGATTGAGGTAGACTCATCAAGGACCTTCATTATGAAGATAGCGCAACTTTGCTTGCTGAAACTGAGGAGGATCTGAAGCATTTGATGAAGAAGGTTAAGGACTGCAGTTTTAATATAATATAAATTGCATTTCAACGTCAAGAAAACAAAGATTTTCACCACTGCACCAATTGGTAGCATGATGACGATAGATTGGGAAGAGATTAAAATTGTTAACAAGCTTCCTCAGTCGCACAATCAACAATTTTGGTACCAGCAGTCAGGCAATCAAAAGATAAATTGCATTAGGAAAATCAGCTGTTGGGGACTGCTAAAAAATACTGAGAGGAATGGTGTCAGTCTAAGAGCCTAAGGTACACCTGATACAGACCATGGTCTTCACGGTTACTTGGTATGCATCTGATTTATCAACAACCTGCATTATGCGGATGACACAACCCTGCTTGCTGAAACTGAAGAGGACCTGAAGCGCCTGCTGCAGAGTGTCAAGGACTGCAGCCTACAATATGGATTGAGGCTCAATGTCAAGAAGACAAAGATTCTCACCACTGGACCAATTGGCAGCATCAGGATGGATGGTGAAGAGATTGAGATTGTACACAGCTTTAGTTTACTTGGCTCCATAGTCAACAGTCTTGGCACCAGCAGCCAGGAAATTAAAAGGTGCATTGCCATGGGAAAGTCTGCTGTTAGGGAACTTTCCAAAGTACTGAAGAGCAATGGTGTCTCTCTGGAGACTAAGGTGCGTCTGATACAGGACATGGTCTTCGAAATCACTTGTTATGCATCAGAGAGTTGGACAATGACCAAGGAGGATAGAAGGAGAATTGATGCCTTTGAGCTGTGGTGCTGGAGAAGAGTATTGAGAATACCATAGACTGCTAGGAAAACAAACAGATTTGTCCTGGAAAGGGTTAAACCGGGTGGCTCCTTGGAGGCAAGGATTCTGAGGCTCCGTCTAACATACTTTGGACATGTTGTGAGGAGAGATCGGTCCTTGGAGAGGGACATCATAGTTGGGAGGGTGGAGGGACAGCGCTGGAGAGGAAGGCCCTCTATGAGGTGGATTGACTCAGTGACTGGGATAATCGAGATGGGTGTGTCAGAGACAGTGCAATTGGCACAGGACAGGCGGAGTTTAGGGCTGTTGTACATAGGGTCTCTATGAGTCACAAGCGACTAGACGGTACATAACAACAACAACAACATACATTGAAAAGATATGGGGAAAGCACACATCCCTCACACACTATTTTCTTGAGTTTGAACCATGCAGTGTTTCCTTGCTCTGTTCTGATGACTGCTTCCTGATCCAACTTTAGGTTTCACATAAGCACAATCATATATTCTGGGATTCCCATTCTTCTCAATGTTAGCCGCAATTTGTTGTGATCCACACGTCAAATGACCCTGCATAGTCACTGAAACACAGATAGACATTCCTCGGCAACTCTCTGCTTTCAGCCAAGATTCATCTAATATTGGCTATGATGTCCATAATGTCATAGCCTTTTCTAAGCCCAGTTTGTATTTCTGGTAGTTCTCTGTCAATGTTATTTTTGGATCTCCAGCAGGATTTCGCTTGCATGTGATATTAGTGATATTGTTTTATAATTTCCACACTTTGCTGGATCATCTTTTTTTGGAATGAGAATAAATATGGATTTCTTCCAGTCCACTGCCCAGGAAGTTCTCCAGATTTCTTGGAAAAACTTGGTGAGCATCCCCAGGGCTTCATCTGTTTGTTGAAATATATCAATTGGTACTCCATAAATTCCTGGGGCCTCATTTTTTGCCAATTCCTTCAGAGCAGCTTTAACTTCCTCCTTAATCATCACTGCTTCTTGATCATATATTATTTCTTGAAATTCTTTTGTGTCCATCACTTCTTTTGGTATTGTTTCTCTGTGTACTCCTTCCATCTTCTTTGATGCCAGATGAGTTGTGGGAGGATATCAAGGGTATCATCCAGGAAGAGTGCAAACGGTCATTGCAAAGACAGAAGAGGAAGAAAAGACCAAAATG
>NW_006400122.1:1581705-1588353 GCF_000299155.1 Elephantulus edwardii
CAGGAAAGGAAGGCCCTCTATGAGGTGGATTGATTCAATGACTGGGATAATTGGGATGGGAGTGTCAGAGACAGTGCAATTGGCACAGGACAGAGCGGAGTTTAGGGCTGTTATACATAGGGTCGCTATGAGTCGCAGGCGACTCGACGGCACATAACAACAACAGATCATTCAGTATTCTGTCCATAGCTTCTTTAAGTATTGCAATGGGAGGCTTGAATTTGTTCTTCCGTTTCTTTAGCTTGAGAAATGCTGAGTGAGTTTATCCCTTTTGATTTTTTTACTGCAGCTCTTTGCACATTTCATTATAATATTTTGTCTTCCTGACATCTTCTGTTCAGCTCCTTAACTTCTTGATTTCTTCCCTTTGCTTTGGCTTCTCAGTATTCTAGTGCAATATTCTGTATCTTTTCTGACATCCGTCTTGATTTTTCCTTCCTCCTCTGTCTTGGTAATGACGTTTTGCATTCTACATGGATGATATTCTTCATGTCCTCCCACAGTAATCTAGTCTTCATTCATTAGTGTTCAAGACTTCAAACTTGTTCTTGAGAAGGTTTTTTAATTTAGGTGGGATACTCTCAAGTTCAAATTTTGGTTCTTATGGATTCGCTTTCACGTTTTCTTTAGCTTCTGTTTGAACTTGAATATGAGTAGTTGATAGTCTGTTCCACAATCAGCACCTGATATATTGAAATTCTCCAGTGACTCTTTCCAAAGATGTAGTCAGTCTGATTCCTGTGTAGACCATCGGGTGAGATCCATGTGTGTAGTGCTCACTTGTGTTTCTTATAAAAGGTATTTGCAATGACTAAATCATTGATTGTACAAAATTCTATGATTCTATCGCCAGCCTCATTTGTGTCACTAAGTCCATGTTTTCCAACTACTGGTTCTTCTTTCCTGTTTCCAAGTTTTGCATTCCATTCATCCATTATTATAAATGCATCTTTGTTGCATGTTAAATCAATTTCTGACTGCAAAAGTTGTTACAAATCTACTGTTTCTTCCTCTTTGGCTCTGGTTTTTGATGTATAAATTTGAATGACAGTTAACAGGTCTTTAACAGGTCTTCTTTGTATGCATATGGATAATATCCTTTGTATTTCAGGATGGACTTAGAAATGGTCTTTTGAACTCTGAAAGTGACCCCATTTTTTCTTATCTTTTCATTTCCTGCATAGTATATCATATGACTGTCTGATTCAAAATGTTTCATGCCAATCTATCTCAGCTCACCAACCACTAGTGTATCAGTATTTAGGCTTTCCATTTCGTCCTTAACAATGTCCAGTTTTCTTACATTCATACTTCTCACGTCCATGTTCCAATCACTAGTATCTGCTTGCAACTCTTCCTCCTCTTTTGTGTTTCCCAATATGAGGGCTCAGCCTTTGATCTGCTAGTCTAATCTAAGTGTGCTCTACTCTTCATAGGGTTTTTCAAGGCCTGTTGTTTTAGAAGTGGGTGGCACATCCTTCTACCTAGCTTTCCGTTTTTGGAGCAAAATCTGAAAAACAAGCATTTTACTCAGAACAGAAGATGAAAGAACCTTCCCCAATACATAGCTAACAGATTATATATTGGTCACCCCCCCTTCCCCTCCACCATTCAGTGCATTTGTCATGGTCTCATCCCCCACCACTCCCCACCAGCATCCCTGTCTGTTCCCTAACCTTGATCCACCAGCATCTCCCCCTCTTCTCTCCTCTCCTCTCAACTAACCCCTCATATGATGTATCAGGCTTCTGGGCACTTTGCTCATTATCTGTCTACTCCCCAGTGATGTTGGTTCTCCACAGCCTGAGTCTGGCAGTGGGGTCTGGGCCACTGGGTCTGTGTGTTAAGGTCAGATAGTCATTTTGGTCTGGGTAGTAATATCCACAGGCTTTGAGCAAAACGTTAACACATTCTACATGTCAGTCTAGAGACTAAGAAGAGCCTGATCCCAGCAATGGTTTTCGCAATTGTTTGCTATGCATCAGAGAGCTGGACAATGACTAAGGATGATAGAGGAAGAGTTAATGTCTTTGAGTTGTGGTGCTGGAGAAGAGTACTGAACGTACTATTGACTACCAAGAGAACAATCAGGTCTGTCATGGAGAGGGTGAAACCAAGCTGCTCCTTAGAGGCAAGGATTTTGAAGCTCCATCAAAACTTTTGCCATGCTGCCAAGAGGGACCAGTCCTTGAAGAAGGACATCATGCTTGAAAGGGTGAAGGGACAGTGTGGGAGAGGAAAACCCTGGAGGAGATGGATTGACACAGTAACTAGAGTAATGGGGTTAGGTGTGCCAGAGACAGTGAGATTGGCTTAGGATAGGGTAGGGTTCAGAGCTATTGTACACAATGTTGCTATGAGTTGCAGACAACTTGATGGCACATAACAACAATTGGCTGCAAACCAAAAGGTTCGGGGTTTAAATTCACCTAGGGGTGCCTTGGGAAAAGACTTAAAATCCAATTTAAAAAAAAATCAACCACTAAAATTCTTATATAACAAGCTCTTGTGGCCAAGTGGTAAGAAGCCGCATTGCAGTACCAAAGACAAGTGATCCAACTCCACAAGCTGCTCCATGGGAAAAAGATGGACCATCTCCTCTCTTGCAATTTATTGCCTATGAAACCCGCTGGAGGATCAGCTAAGGGTTGGACTGAACAGGTGGCACACAACAAAAACAACAACAAAATCCTTTCAATGCATCCCACATAATAGGGGGTTGCTATGAGTCACTATCAAATTGTCAGCAAATATTTGTTTTTAACCTAGTTTCAGAGTCTAGAAAATCATCTCCAGGATATGACTTCTTACTCAGATAAAAGCATTAATAAAATAGAATATATTTCCGTCATGTGCTCCTTTAAAGCTGTTGGTAACTTGCAGTTAATGAGTTTACAATATGCCTAGCTTTCTGCTTCCTCAAGCCTTTGAAAGTGGATATGGCTTTCACATGGGTCAGCCACACGGTTCTTCAAATATTTCTTTTAAATCCCCTTTTCTTCCACAAACCTCCTTATCAGACACACTTGACTACTGACACTTTAATTCCAATGAGGCCAAGGCTCAGGAGCTTCCTCTGTCCACCATCAACATCTCCTTTTGATGGGGCCAGGCTCTTAAAAGCTGCATTATAAGCAGTTTCCTGTAGGGTTACAATAAAGAGGCCCTTGGGCTCCCTGGCTCTATAAGGATACTCTGAGATAATGCAGCCTCTCCGGTCCTGACCATCTGGATGTCTGCTGCCATGTGGCTTCTATAACATTCCTAAAAAGGCAAGGTGGGGCTCCATAGACCCAGACAATCCGCATTTATCAAGAGTATCTTGCCCAACAGCTACTCCTCCCAATTTTTCATTTACAAACCTAAGAGATTAAAATACATGACACTCATTACTTTATAGAAAAGACAAGTCTCTAGTGATACTGAAGAGATTTCAGGATCTAAGAACATCTTCTTTTTCAGAGACAGCCCAGAATATAAGAGCCAGCACTGAGCTGCGTCTCAATCACTCCTCTTTTAACACTCCTGCGATCAAGGACATGAGAAGGAACCCAACTGAAAGACCAATGTCTGATGTTCAGACAAGATAGCTCACAGAAAATATTTTAATATGTTGTTGTTGGGTATCATCAAATCAGAACTGACTCATAGCTGACCCTCCAATGGTTTTCAAAGGCAGTTAATAAAATGTGAAGAGAGAGTCCATCCTTCTCCTTCAGAGAGCTAGCTGGTAGATTTAAACTGCAAGTCTTCAGGTGGGCAGCACAGCTCCTTACCACAAGGCCTCCCGAGCCTTCTACATTTCAATAAAATAAAATTAATATTTTAAAAATATCTTTCTTGTCAGTAATGGATGCTGTGCTTACAGTTGGGCATAGCTGGCCTCCTAAGAGTGCACACAAGGCTGTTGTGTGTACCATCAAGTTGGATCCGACTCATAGTTGATCCTTTGGTGGGTTTTCAAAGGCAATAAATTGCAAGGGAGCTGGTTGTCTCTCTTGCTTTTGTGGAGCAGCTAGTGGATTAGAACCACATGCATCTGGATTGGCGGCACAGCTGCTTACCAAAAAATAAATCACCACATTGCACAAGCTAGGATGTTATTTTCCCCTCCATGATTTGGACTTTTTTGGGGGCTAAGTCGTGATTTCCTGGTTCTCCTTGTGACTGCAAAGTTATCTTCTGGCCACTTTACAGACAGGATGCCCTGGAGCTAAAATGTTAATGTTCCTGAATAAGCCCAGACTTCTTTCCCCATTCCAAATCCTGAACCTTGGTCCTACGCTCACTGTCCCATCTCCTGCCCTTTGAATGGTGCTTGCAGATTATCCCTCCTGAGTGATGATGGAGGGAACCTTAAGTAACTGCTGTGGCTGATTAAATGCCTGCTTTACAAAGGTTGTACATCAAGCTCAGAGCCATTTATTGTGAGTGTGCTATAAAGCGGTAGAAGTTATTGCTACTATACTGTGCAATGTAACACCAGGCAGGAAAATAAAAAGAAGGTAAATTTTGTTGTGAAGTTTTTAAAGGGATATGCTGTTTTTATTTTTGCACATTCACTTTCTCACCATTATTTCCTCTACCTCTATTTCGTTCCTGTTTCCCACAAATGTCTCCAGATTTAATTTGAAGTGTGGCACTCCCACCCTAACACACAGTGTCTTCCTGGGTTCCAGTTGTTGTTGTTAGATGCCATCCAGCGTGTAACTCACAGCGACCTTATGAACAACAGATCTGGACTCTACATGACCCTTATCATCTTCAACATCTTTGAGTTCATTGCCACAGCCACTGTATCAATCCATTTTGCTAAGAGCCTTCTTTTCCTCTGCTGACACTCCACCTTTCCTAGCATGATGACTTTTTAAAGAAATAGCTTCTCCTAACAATATGTCCAAAATATGAGAGAGAAGTTTCACTATCTTTGCTTGCAAGGAACATTCCGGCTGCACTTTCTCCTAGATATATTTGTTTGGGTTTTTTTGGAAGTCCATAGAATATTCAGCACTCTTCTCCAATATCACAACTATCTATCAAATATGTAGATTCTTCTCCTGTCATCCTTATTCATTGCACTAAATGTTAATGCCCCAAGCTTGATGACCCTCACTACGGTAGGCATGCGGCACTCATTGGTTTAGTTAATCTTCACAAAATTTATGAAGAAATAATCTACCCTCATTTGACAGATTATTCTCATTTACAGAAGGAGCTCTGGCAGCCTACTAAGGAGTTGCACTGCCAGCACAAAGGTACATAGTTTGAATCCACCAACTACTCAATGGGAAAAAGATGGACAGCAAATCAAAACCAAAATGAGATTCCTTCTCACTCCAGCAGCAGTGTTTAACAGTTATAAACTTAACAGGTCAGCAAGTATTAAGTGTTGGAGAGGATGTGGAGAGATAGAAACTTTCATACATTGTTGGTGGGATTGTAAAATGGTACAACCACTCTGGAAGGCAGTTTGGTGTTTCCTCAAAAAGCTGAACATAGAAATTCCATCTAGCCCAGCTATTCCACTGCTTGGAATATACCACGAGAGAATGAGAACTGAGGCACAAATGGAGACTTGTACACTAATATTCATAGCAGCATTATGCACCATCACAAGAAAATGGAAGCAGCCAGCTGTCCAACCACAATCAAATGGATAGAGCAATTATGGTATACACACACGATGGGATACTATGCAGCACGAAGGAGCAATGATCTTGTTAATTACTGCCTAATTTGAGAGGGACTGAAAAATCCCATAAGGACAAATACTACATAAGACCATTATTTTAGAAAAAATATCAAGGATCCAAGAAGGGGAGAGGGAGAGCAAAGGGCTGAGGATGGGAAGAGACATTAATCATAGGGTTACACAATTTGACGGGTGGAGGGAGAGGCAGTGAAGAAACAGCAATGAATATGAACTTTATAAATAAATCAGTATAAAATTTAAAACAAAACAAAACACACTGCAAGGTCAGCTGTGAGTTGATTCTAATTGGATGGTATACAACTACAGCAACAAATGGTGAGAGATTTGGCTTTAAGAGGTAGCCTAAGGCCAGGAATGAATAAGCCTGCTTATCAAGAGTAATTTGGGCTTTATCTTGATTCACTTAAAGTTTCACTCATCTTTAAAGTCTAAGTTTGCAGTCGGCCCCTGGAGCTGGGATTTTTGGCCTTGACATAATGCAGACAGAAAGTGCCATGAAAACAGGAGCAACCAGGGCACGAAGATGGAATCAAAGATCCTGGGCTCTGCAGAGGCTCTGCCAGCTGAGCTCTGGATATCAATTTCCTTATTGAACTATGCAAATGTGGATGTAGATTGTTTAAAACGTTTTCCTTGATCTTAAGTTCTGTGTTTGAGTGTCTCATTGGGTCAGGACTGAGAACTGGACAAGTTCTGAGGGACAGGCGTGTCCATTGTTGGTGATATTTCTACATCTGTGCGTGCCCAGGGAATAAATGCTTGAATCCCAGATTGTTCTTTACATCTTTTTAAATCTGCCCTTTAAAGGACATTTTTAAATCTCAACATCAAGAAAACAAAGATTCTAACCACTGGGCCAATTGGCAGCATCAGTATGGATGGTGAAGAGATTGAGATAGTTAACAGTTTTAATTTACTTGGCTCCACAGTCAACA
>NW_006400122.1:1591868-1594745 GCF_000299155.1 Elephantulus edwardii
ATATCTAATTTTCCTATATTCATGGTTCTCACATTCCATATCCCAATCACCAGTGTCTGCTTACAACTGTTTGTATTTCCATACTTGAAAACTCAACCTCCTTTGCCGTTTCTGTTATCTAAATGTGTTCTGTTGTACATAGGGTTTTCAGAGGCCTGCTATTTCAGAAGTGGATGGCAAATTCTTCTTCCAAAAAGCCCAGGACACACGCTTATGACATTCTTGAGAATATGAACTTTGCTCTCACACTGAGACTATCATGGACTTTAAAAATCTGTCTCTCTTTTTCCCTAGTCACTTCTTTCTGTTCTTATTTGTCAGTTCAAATTACTGCTAAGGGACCTTCTTTAGTTCCCCTTGTTATGTACCTTAGAGTCATAGAGTCGGAACAGACCCATAGCTGACCCTCGGCAGGTGCTCAGAGGCAATCAACCACAAGGAAGGAGATTGCCCATCCTTCTCCTGTAGAGCAGCTGGTAGCCTCGAATGCTTTTGGGATTGCAGTGCAGCTTCTTCCTTCCTCCCTCCCTCCTCCGTCCCTTCCTTTCTTTCTTTCCTTCTTTCCTCCCTCCCTCCCTCCCTCCCTCCCTTCTTTCTTTCTTTCTTTCTTTCTTTCTTTCTTTCTTCTTTCTTTTTTCCTGGTTTGCTTAGAAAGTTTGTACATTGTTTTTAACACCAATGTTTCTCACATTGTTGTTCTCCTTTCCTTTACCCACTCTTCCCTCCACCCGTCAAATTATGTGACCCTATGATTAACCCCGTCCCTTGGATCCTTGTACTCTTGTACACTATTTGTCTTTATAAGACTGAGTTAGTTCACTTAGTATAATACTCTCCAGTCCTTCCCATGTTAGTAGTAATTTTATAAAATCATTGCTCCTGCGTGCTGTATAGAATTCCATTGTGTGAATGTGCCATATTTTCTCAATTCATTCCATTGCCTTTGACCATTTCAACTGTCTTCATGCTCTTGCTATGGTGAATAACACTGCTAAGAATATTGATGCACAAGTCTCCATTTGTGTTTCAGTTATATATATAGCCACAGCAGTGACAACATTTAGCAGGGCATTAAGTAATATGTTGGAGAGGATGTGGCAAGATAGAAACTCTTCTACATTGTTGGTGAGATTGTAAAATGGTGCAAACACTATGGAGGGCAGTTTGATGTTTCCTCAAAAAGCTGAACATAAAAATGCCATATAACCCAGCTGTTCCACTGCTTGGAATATACCCTGAGACAATGAGAACTGAGGCAGCGCAGCTTCTTGCCACTAAGTCACCAGCATTCTGGATTAGGAAATCAGAAAACTGAGTTTGTTGAATTATGTACTTTAGGTGAAGACCTATGTGCAGTCTCAAGAAATACAGTAAATTAGCACTGTTGTTGTTGTTGATTGCCGTTGAGTTGAGCATGACTCATAGTGATTCCATGAACAAAAGACCTAATGTCTTTCTATAACTATCGTCATTTCTCTAAATTCATAGTTTCCATAGGCATGTGTTTTAGGAATTGGATGCCACTCCTGCTTCCAAAAAAATTGTCATTATCAGTATATGAATTTTATAATATCTTCTCACTGTACCAGAAATGCGGTTCTATCTAATGCACCAGCCTGCAAGGCATGAAGCACCTTCCGCTGTAGCTTCTATTTAGAGCAATACAAAACCAAAACCTGGGCAAAATTTCCCTCCAACTTCATATACCACTGACCCTTGCCATTCTTCCCCATTCAAACTTCAGAACTTGTCTTCCCTAATATTCTCCCCAACCAAACAGAAAATAATATCTTCATTTACACTTGGACTAAAACCAATTCCAAAGAGTGGTGACTGACTTCTGAGCATCACGTTTAGGCTTTTCTAATTATATAAGCTTTTCATCTTTCATTAAGGACAAAATAAGTTAGCATGTTCTTTTTCTTATTTCTTACCAGATTACTGTCTTCCTTCCATACCTATAAAGTAGTCCCCGCTCCAAAGAGTATCATGACCATATTATAGATTTGTATTTCTTCTGCTGTGATCTCACCACTTCCTCCTGTATCCAGACAGGGTTCTCAGAAGAACAAGGAACTGGCAAGGACTATCTGCTCAAAGCCTCTTTCACGGGAAAGATAAACATGGGCCCGATTTTCCTCCATAAGCAGTGATTTAGGGAGTTTAAACTGTTTAAATAAAATATGCCCAGAACACTTGATCATACTAATACAAAACCTGTATTTGGACAAGGAGGCAGTCGTCAGAACAGAGCAAGAAAACATACCTTTTCAATCTATATGCAGAACAGATTATCCAGGAGGTTGGGCTCTATGAGAAGAAGTGTGACATCAGGACTGCTTGAAGATCCATCAACAATCGAGGTTATGCAGATGACACACCCTGCTTGCTGAAACTGAAGAGGACCTGAAGTGCTTGCTGCAAAAGGTCAAGGATGACAGCCCTCAATATGAATTAAGGCTCAATATCAAGAAGACAGAGATTCTCACCACTGGGCCAATTGGCAGCATCAGGATGGATGGTGAAGAGATTGAGATTGTTCACAGCTTTAGCACAGCTTTAGTTTGCTTGGCTCGATGGGAATGTCTACTGTTGGGGACCTCTCCAAAGTACTGAAGAGCAATGGTGTCACTGTGGAGACTAAGGTGTACCTGATAGAGGTCATGGTCTTTGACATTACTTGCTATGCATCAGAAAGCTGGGCAATGACTAGGGGTGATAGAAGGAGAATTTTGCCAACACCGTTGGTTAAAAAGGCTGTCGTTTCCCCACTTCACTGATTTCATTTCCTTGTCAAAAATCAGTTGACCATAGATAGATGGGTTGATCTCTGGATTCTCAATTCTATTCCATTGATCTATGTGTCTGTCATTGTAC
>NW_006400122.1:1596089-1596727 GCF_000299155.1 Elephantulus edwardii
GTGAAGCCAGAATGTTCCCTGGAGTCAAGGATTCTGAAGCTTTGTCTGACATATTTTGGGCATGTTGCAAGGAGGGACTGATCCTTGGAGAGGGATATCATGTTTGGCAGAGTGGAGGGGTGGCGAAGGAGAGGATCGATCCTGTGACTGGAAAGGTAGGAATAAGTGAGTTTGAGATGGCTAGTTTGGCAGAGGATAGAAGAGCGTATAGAGGTCTTGTACATAGAGTCACTATGAGTTGCAAGCGACTTGATGGCACATAACAACAACAGTTAAAAAGTAATATCCCCATAGATTACATACGACTTTCCTAAGTGTAATGGAATTTGTCTTCCTGGACCTCTGATGGCCTAGTGGATGGGCAGTTGCACTGCCAACCTCAAGGGAGGTGCTTGGAATCCACCAACTGCTGCTCCGTGGAAAAATTGCTTACAGATGAGCTATGAATTAATTTTGACTAAACAATAATGAAGTTTGAGGTATTATTTCGTTATGAAAATAGTTACTAAGATGAACATATTGTTGTTGTTGTTGTTGTTATGCGCCGTTGAGTCGCTTGCGACTCATAGCGACCCTATGTACAACAGCCCTAAACTCCACTCTGTCCTGTGCCAATCGCACTGTCTCTGACACTCCCA
>NW_006400122.1:1632278-1662166 GCF_000299155.1 Elephantulus edwardii
GTTTTCCTCTAGTAATTCTTCCACAACTTTTTCAGTGCCTTTACTTGCTTCTTCCTTTTCTGGGATTCCAATGATGCGCATGTTATTTTTCTTGATGGTGTCCCACATTATTCTTAGGTTTTCTTCTTTTTCCTTCTTTTTTGAGTCTGCTTTTTGCTCTAGCAGATCAGAGGTGACAATTTTGTCTTCAATTTCACTGATTCTGTGTTCCATCTCATCAACTCTGCTCATATGTCCCTCCATCATGTTGGTAGCCTCTGAAACACTGGAGCTTATATTTTGAATGATGGATTCTTGTTTTTCCAGTGCCGCTAATGCCTTATTTGTTTTCTCTGCAATGTTTTGCATTGTTTTTTTGAACTCCTCCTGGTCTTTGCTTGTAGCATCCTGTAATTCATCAAGTTTGTCTTTCATCCATTGGATATATTCAGTCACTCCTCTTTTAAATTCTGCGTCAGAATTTTCCATGAGCCTTTCTGATTTCAGGGTATAGGCTGCTCTTGTGTCGCCCTTTGTGAGTGGCATCTTGCTTTGCTCTTGTATATTGTGTGGGATAGTTTGCTTTCTTCGAGACATTGGTACGTGTTCTTAATCTGAATACAATGCTCTTGAGATCAGATGGGCAGCTACCAAACTTGTGCGTTTCTCTGACTTTATGACTTCAGAAAAATGTCAGTTCAGCGCCTTCTAGGGCAATCTCTTATTGCTAAAACAGGTCAAGTGCTCCTGTTTAAAGGCAAGTTGATTGCCCAGACGCGTAGGCACTGGTGTGGAGCCAAGTGGGGTGAGGCAGGCAAAGGGTTGGGTAATCGCAAGGACAGGTCAATCACTTGGAGGACCTTGTTCAAACCTCTGCTGTCTCAGTGTGCTCACGACTGGGGTCCTTACTCAAATTCCTGTTGTCCGTTTCCTACCAATGATTTTCTCAGTGTTCCCTGCCTGGTGGCACTTACACACGTGCCCTCACACAACAGCCCCTGCTCCAGCAGGGTCCTGGATCCGACAGGATCTGAATAATCAAGGTCAAATTCCCACCAACCCACTAGCCTCCGGCTGGTCTGCAGAGTTCACAGAAGCCAGCTGGCTGGCTCGTTTTGGGTGGGAACCCAAGAGAGCTCAGCCAATTTCCCACCTGTGGGCACGCCCTTAGGTGCTCTCCCAGATAATCAGCCCCAGTAAACACAGATAAGATCCTACCAGCCTTTCTTCTGCCAGGTTAGTTCCACAACAGCTTGGTTGATAGCTCTGAGTGATGGCTGGATTCGCTGTGGTGCCCTGAGGTCACAGGGCTGTGGTGGGGGCTGAGGTGCGTGGTTGTGGAGCTGGAAGGGGGGTGGGGGAAGGGAAGGAAGGAAAGGTACTAGGGGGGACCTAAGGAGTGCAGGGCTTGGACACTACCACCCAGAGTTGGGGGCGGGGCTTGGGCGCTGCTGGTTGTTTATGCAGCAGCACCCTGTGTGTCGTGGTCACACAGGTGCCGGCTGCAGAGGGGTCGCACAGTGGCGGGTAGTCTTCACTCCTCTGGAGTTCTAAGGTGGGTGGCTGACTATTGCTCTTCCTGGGTCTCTTCCCGGCCCCGTCTGGCGGCGGAGTTCTGTCTGGTAGCGGAGTTCGGAGTTCCGTCTGTAAACTCTACTTCTTGATGGAAGAAATGATAAAGTTACATTAGAAGAGACCATACAAATTGAAAGGAAGCTTGATGAGTTGATGGTCTAAAAGAGCTATCCTAATTCACTTCCTTGTAAATGTAAAATAATTAACATTCTATCTGGTCTTTTCATGCATCAAATTCAATGACCATGAAAGCAATCCTGAAATTCAACTAGGCCCTTGTTTTCACTGTACTTAAAGCCAGTCTCACATCTACCCAGGGAGCTCTGTGAGCTTAACACTGGCTGAATGTTACTGCTTACAGAAAGATTGTATTTCTTTGCTGGTTCAAATCCACCAGATACTCTAAGGAAGAAGGAAAAATGGGGTATTTTTTTCATGGTGCATACAGCTTTGGAAACCCTCTGAAGGATGAGCTACAAGTCCATCCTAACTTGGTGACAATGAAAGAGAGAAAGAAAATGAACTTTGAGTAATCCTGGTCTCCAGTCTTTGAATAAACCTGTTCTCCAATCTGTGAGGAACCCTGGTCTCTAATCTTTGAGGTGGTTTCCATGTTTATTATTTTTCTTTAGCTTTTCACTCTACCTTCTAGGGCTTTCTTTCTTTTCTATTAGAAAATGACCAGTATTTGAAAACTAGTGCCTTCTCAGCATTCTTGCTATGACAAAACAAAGGATTCCCTCAGGCCTTTATCATTTGTAACTGTGTCTGTTGCTTCTAGTCTAAATAGCCAGTATTTATCTCACTGCTGTTGTTAGGTGCCTTCAAGTCAAGTATGACTCATAGTGAGCCTATGAACAACAGATATGAACCCTGTCCTATCCAATACTATTCTCACCGTCTCTGACACACTCAAGCCCGTTGCTGCAGTTGCTGTGCCAATCCATCTAGTTGAGAGTCTTCCTCTCTTCTGCTGTCCCTCCACCATCCCAAGTATGATTTCCCTCTCCAAGGAATAGCCTCTGCTAGCAACATGCCTAAAGTGTTTGAGGCAAAGTTTTATCATCTTTGCTTCTAAGAAACCTTCTGGCTACACCTTCTCCAACATCTGTTTGTTCTTTTGGCAGTCCTTGAGATAATCAGTATTCTTCTACAACCCCACAGCTGAAAGGTATCAAAACCCTCCAGCGGGTTTTCTGAGGCAATAAATTTCACATGAAGAGATCGCCTATCCTTCCCCTGGGGAGCAGCTGATGGATTTGATGGATTCTGTGTGCCTTTGGGATTGCAGTGCAGCTTCTTAAGACTAGGAAATCACAGCTCCCTATGTATAATTTATTATAACAAAACCCAAAAATCCAAGTGATAATTTTCACTTTCTGCCTGAAGTCATTTTAGTCAGTTCTCTAGGTCATTATGTGCATTTCTGTTACCTCAGGTAACAATTTGCAGTTGTTCCAACATCTTGGTTGAGTCATGGCTTTTTCTTTTTCTATCCTTTTATAATCATGTTCTTACTGCTTTTAGGATTTCTAACAGCATTTTCCTTGTCTTCTTAGCTTTTTCTCAAACCCAAAATCAACACCAGTCTCACACATTATAAATTTTTGTGACAAATAAATCTTACTTCATGCTCCCAATTTTGATCGGTTGCACAGTGTTGCATAGGAAACCAGATAAGCATGCAGTAGCGTTGAACAATTATTCTTTTTTTTTATGGTATACACAATTTATCCAGTTTTTCTCAGTCTTACCCCAACCTTGATATCAGTCCCATTTTACAACAGTGGCACCATGCAATATTTGTCCTTTTGCATCTGAGATATTTCACTCAGCATAATGTCCTCCAGACAATATTATTAAAAATGGCTGTGTCCTATGGTTTTGATCCTTCCTTGCTCGGTAGGGGCCTCTCACCTCTTAGCTGGGCTTCAGGAGAGGCACAGGTAGACTTTTCTTTGCTTTTGGAGGAGGAGGAATCGACACTCCATAGAGGGACTTTGAGGAGTCTGTCTTGTTGGTTTCAGAGCCGCCAGTGGTTGTTGCAGATCGGTCTCCACTTAGGTGGCCCTCTTCCGGGGTCCAGCATTCTTAGGAGGAGTTATCATGCTCTGTCCGTGTGGGCCCCCAGGAGGTCTTGGTGCTCCCAGAGACTGCTCTGTGGTATGCTGGCTGTGAACGTAGTCTCAAGATGCCCCCTTTCTAGCACTCAGTGACTTTAGTCTACTGTCCTCAGCAATGGTCAGCAGGAAGAACAGATGGACCCAAACTGATCCCCAAGGAGGTGTGTCCTGTTGTTGTCAAATGCTTGTGATAGGGGGTGAACAAGGAGGCCGGTTGAGTGGTGGCCATGAGAGCAGCTCCATGGCAGGCACTTACCAGGTAGCTAGGTAACTGTTACCAAGCAATAGTTACCAGGTACGGGAGGGGGTGCCACCCTCTGGTCAGTCTCCACAGAGCCTGCCTTGCTGCCATTAGAGCCTTCCAATGCAGAAGACTGTTGGTTATGAACACAGCTCTCAATAAAGATGCTTGCTTTGGAGCAAATAGTAGCCTCAGTGCTAACTCGAAGAGGGGACAGACTAACACAAAATGACCCGGGGAGGTTTATTCTGTTGGTTTCAGAGGCCTGAGAGGTGTGCTGTGTAGGGTGGTAGGTGAAGTGTTGACTATGAGGGCAGACACCATTGCAGGGAACTTCTGTAGCAGTTCACAGTGGGCTTCCAGCAGACAGAATCTGGGCCAAGGAGGTGTTGGCACCCTCTAAATAGTCCCCCAGGGAAGCCTAACTTCTTGGTTTTAGAGAGAGAAGCTTGGGGTTCTATCAGTTTGTACAAGCAGGGAGTGTTGTAGTTGAGGAAACAAGACCTTTTGCTGAGGTCACATCCTCAGTTTACAGAAGCTTGGGGTCCATGTGACTGGGAGAAGGGAGAGAGAAGCGCCTGACACTCGTTGATTGGTATATTCCTGCCTGCCTGCAGCTCTGTGCTCCTTCCCTCTGCTCTGGATTCAGTCTCTCAAAGCAGGGCACTAATTCCATTGTATTTGTGGGGAAGAATCAGAACAAGTCCCCCCATCCTGGATATTTCTGGAGCAAATCTCAGTTATCATTTCATTCACATAACTGCAGCATGTGTTTCTAAAATATTTTTCCTTTTAGAAACACAATCTTCATACCATTATCACAATTAAAATTTTTAAACAATAATTACTTAGTATTATTACATACACAATTTTCAAATGCTCTTGATTGTGAAATTTTTTACAACTGGTTTGTAAGGAACCTGATCCAAACATTTACCTGATACATCTCATCATCCACAGGTCCACATCCTTTTCCAAAAAATATTTTTTTTTGTCTTGTTGTTTATTTGCTGAATTACTTGAACTCATGAAGGGTGAACCAAGTCCTAGTAGGTCAAAACCAAAAGATGCTTGATAGACTCTGTGGATCCTTTAAAACAATTACCAGGCTGCACTGTGATTCTACGCAAAACATCACTTTTGTGGTGAATCAAGCCAGCGGGATTGCTGGGGCATTGCAGGGAACGAAATCAGGCGGAGGTGCACCAGGCTGATCCGAGTTTTTTCTCCAGGTGGCCAAGGTCTACTCTTTGCTAGGTCTCCAGGGCATCCAATCAGGGGTTGGTGGCCTCAGGAGGACTCCACCCTCCACAATAAGAAAATCCTCAACTACAGGAAGGCAAATTCGGCGGCAGCCTCTGCCCTGCATTTTCAGGTAGCGAGAGGCAATGTCTGTGATTCTGATTTAAAGGAATGAGCCCAGCTCCAGCCCAAGGACAATTTCCACTCCAACTACAATTCCCAGCGTCCTTAGCGGCAACAGGTGCTACCGGAAGGGGCCGACTCGCCACGCCAGGACCGTCCAGCGGCCTGGGCCTGTGGGCTCCCGTGCACTGAACAACCCTCACGACCTATGGCTTCAAAGGCGGTCCTCTGTGCGTCCTTGCCATCCAGCCCTTTCCTTCTGACGAAAGACGACGGCGAAGAGCAATTAGACTAGCTAAGGCCCACGGAGGCGGCCGAACTACATTTCCCAGTAGGCTCTGGGGCAACCAAGGATCGCAGTCCATCTGTTGCCAAGGACTCCTTGCTCCCCCAGAGCAGTCAAGATCCTAACAGGATAGACTGACACCATTGCTCTAGCCGTGGGCTCAGACACAGAAATGAGGCTCTTCTCCCAGCCCTGTATCAATGTTCTGCTTCTGCACGTAATGGTTTTCCTTTTCTTCTCTCAGAAGTTGATCATCAGAGCCTTCTGTCCAATCTCCTGAGTCTCTGGACTCTTAGCCTCCCCACAGGAAAGGTCAGAACTGCCCTAGGAAGTTTCCTATGCTGCAACCATCGTGAGAACAGATCTTGTCTTTGCTTCCCAAGCAGGATGTCCTAATCCCTGGAATCTGTACTTTATTTGGAACAAGGAAGGGTTTTTTTGTTGGTTGTTTTTTTTTTTGGGGGGGGGGGTTGGGAGGAAAATGTGCAACAATGAATGAATGAAAATCCAACTTTTCTGTAAACTTCCATTAAAATCACAAAAAAAGGGGGGGGGAGGGGGAAGAGAAGAGAGGAGCAAGAGAGTTCGATGATGTAAGGATTCTGAGATGTTGTGCTTATTTTGAATTTTCTGAGTTGACCTGAAGTATAATCACAAGTGTCCTCACAAGAGGCGGAGGGAGAGCTGAGACAGCACTCAGGGAAGATGTTCACCATGAAGATCGGAGTGATGTGGCCATCATCCATGGAAGTAGCTGTGATGTGGGCGGGTCCCAGATGCATGCTGGTTAGGTAATAATGGACATTTCCTCCCGGTCCCTGCTCTCAGACACGGAGCTGACGATGCTTTTTAAATACGCTATGAATTCCAGACGGATCTCAGGATCTTCCTCCAGATTCGAGTGCACCAGCTTTAGTTTGTTTAAAGGTGATGGCAGTGACAGGCTTCCTGCATCGTCTTCAGAGCCGGGTTTGTGGTGGGAAATTAAGAGACACTGAGCATGCTGTAGGAGCTGCTGCTGCACGAAGCAGGAATACCACATCTCAATCTCCCTCAGGTGGCTGGGCGTGTAGGCGTTGAAGATGATCACCACTCCGTGCGAGTCTTTCATCAGGGCGGGCCAGCAAGACTCAAACCTTGGATCGCCGCCACAATCCCACAGCTCAAATTCGCACCCCGTGCCTTTGTTGTTGCTGGTGACGTGGGGGTTCTCAAATTCCAGGATCCTCACTCCTTGGGTTGGGTTGTATTCAGTGGTGTCTGAAGATTCTGTAAGAAAGTTGGCCAGAACAGTTTTCCCACTCTCGCAGGGCCCCACAAAGAGGATCTTGGCCTTCAGCATCGCTGTCCGCGGCGGGGGAGCCCCGTGGAGCCCACCGTCCACCTAAGCACAGCGGGGGTCCCGGCATTGAACAATTGTTCTTATTTCACCTGACAATTATTCTTATTTCACCTGACTTGATTTGAGTTAGTGGCTTGACGGGATGAGATTTTGCTCATTTTTCTGGACTCATTTATGTGACTACACTCAACTGTGATGTTAAAAGGTACTGAGTTGAGCTACAACGGTTACAGACCATTAATTACTCATATACAAGTTTAAATTGAGGCTGAAGAAAATTAAAACAAGTCCAAAAGAACAAAAATATAACCTTGAGTCTATATCACCTAAATTTAAAAATCATCTTAAGAACAGATTTTTTTAAAAGAAAAGTTTTATTTTGTACTGGCTTACTTTCTAAGTACATTTACATTGATTTTTCACAGCAAATATTTCCAATTACCTTTACCCACCCCTCTCTCCACCGCATCAATTTGCCTGGCCCTATGATTAACCATGCCCTCAACCTCCCTCCCCCCCATCCTCACCATTCTACTCTCACCCTCCTCCCCTTGGGTCCTCGTGCACATTCTACAATAATGGTCTTACACAGTATTTGTCCTTATGGGATTGAGTTAATACACTTAGCACAATGCTCTCTAGTCCTTTTCAAGTTAGATAGTGATTTACAAAATCATTGCTCCTTGGATACTTCAACATGTGAATTTATCATAGTTTCTCAATCTATTAAATTGTGGTTGGACATTTAGGCTGTTTTCATGTTCTTGGAATAATAAATAATGCTGCTATGAACAATGGCATATAAGTCTTCATTTTGCCTCAGTTCTCATTTTCTCAGGGTATATTACAAGCAGTGGAATAGATGAATTATATGGAATTTCTATATTGAGCTTTCTGAGGAAATGACAAACTTTCTTCCAGAGTTGTTGTGTCATTTTACAATCCCACCAACAGTGTATAAGAGTTCCTATCTGGCCACATCCTCTTCAACACTTATTAACGTGCTGTCCTGTTAAACTTTATGACTGCTACCAAAGTGAGATGGTATATCATTGTGGCTTTGATTTACATTCTTTTATTGCCAGTAATTTTGAGCATTTCTTTATGTCTGTTGGCCATGAAAGTATCTTCTGTGAAAATTCTTTCCATGCCTTTTGCCCATTTTGCAATTGTGTTATCAGTCTTTTTCTTATGGAGGCCTTGTAGGATTCTATAAACTTTCTTTTACAACCCAATCGTGTAGAGAGTTATTTTGTTTCCAAATGGATGGTTTTGTAAGCTTTTAATCTCCTGTGGTTAATTTCTAGTTTTATGGCATTGTGATATGAGAAGATACTTTATATTATTTCAATGTATTTTAATTTGTTGAGGCTTGATTTGTGTTCTAATATGTGATGGATTCTGGAGAATGTGCACTTGAGAAGAAAGTGAATTGAGTTTTAGATGTGTGAAGTACCTGAATACATGCACAAGGTCAAATTGGCTGATTGTATAGTTTATCTCTTTGCATTTTTTTTTGTTAAGCTTCTTTTGAGTTGATAATTGAGATATGTTGGAGTCTCCTCCCACTATTGTGCAGTGCTGTATATTTCTTTCTGTAACCAACTGTTGTTTTGTGTATTTTGCAGATCTATCATGTTGACCAGGGTTGTGTCTTTTTATCTATGGTGACTTTAATCAGTATGTAATGCCCTTCCTTATCTTTTATTGTGGTTTTCATTCTGAAGTCTATTTTATCAGAGATTAGAATTGCCACTCCTGCTTTTTTGAGGTTGCCTTTGCTTGCTGTATTTTTTCCAGCCTTTGATTTTTGAGTCTTTCTCTCCACTTTTTAGATGTGACTCTTGTAGGCAACATATTGATGAGCTTTGAGGGTTTTTTATCCATTCTGCTACTCTTTTTCTCTTGTTTGGTGCATTTAGTTCATTCGCATTAAGTGTGGTCATTGTTAGGTTAAGTTTTAGTTTTGCCATTTTGTTGTGTTTCTTTTTCTGGTGTTTCTGGTTGTTATGGTCCATGCACTTTCCTTTGTTGTCTCCATGTGAAAGACTTCACTTAAAATTTCATGTAGTTTTGGTCTTGTTTTCACAAATTCCTTAAGTTTCTTCTTTTCTGAAAAGCATCTAATTTCTCCTTCCTATTTGATGGAGAGTTTTGCTGGGTATAGGATCCTTAGCTGGAAATTCTTTTCTTTCAACTTTCTGTATATGCCTTTTTACTGTCTTGTAGCTTGCATGTTTTCTGCTGAGAAATGAGAACCTAATCTGTTTCCCCTTTGTAGGTGACCCTTTGTTTTTCTTGCATTGCTTTTAGTAGTCAGTGAATAGGGTTGATAGAAAGAGAATTGATGTCTTTGAGCTGTGGTGCTGGAGAAGAGTGTTGAATATACCATGAACTGCTAGGGAAACAACAGGTTTGTCCTGGAGAAGGTGAAGCCAGAATGCTCCTTGGAGTCAAGGATTCTGAAGCCTCGTCTGACATACTTTTGGCATGTTGCAAGGAAGGACTGGTCCTTGGAGAGGGACATCATGTTTGGCAGAGTGGAGGGGCAGCGAAGGAGAGGAAGACCTTCGATGAGATGGATCGATTCTGTGACTGGAGCAGTGCAGTGAGAATAAGTGCGTTTGAGATGGCTAGGTTGGCACAGGATAGAACAGCATTTAGAGCTCTTGTACATAAGGTCACTATGAGTCACAAGCGACTCAATGGCACAGAACAACAACAACAACATCCTTATCTTTTAATTTGGAAGATTTGATTATGATATGTCTTGATATTTTTCTTTTAGGGTCTAGTCTATTTGGTGCTCACTGTACTTCTTCAAGGTAGATTTTCTCATTCTTTAAAATACCAGGGAAGTTTTCTTCTAGTGCCTCTTCTACAATTTTCTCCATGACTTCCCTGTCACTCCTCTGTTCTGGAATTGTAGTCATACGTATATTGTTCCTTTTGATGTCGTCACATGATTCTAATACTTTCTTCATTTTCTTTATTTCTCATCTCTAATTTTTCTTCTAGTATATTTCCAGTGAGGCTCTTATCTTCCATATCACTAACTCTCTGTTCCAGCTCTTCACTTTTAGTTTTTTGTCCACCATTGTTGGATAATTCTGCTATTTCTGTTTTAATATTCTGGATTGCATTTTCATGCTTTTCTATTATTTCCAGTATTGTGTTGGCTGCATTCTCTCTGTCTTGTGATGATATTTTTAAATTCTTGAACCTCTTTTTCTACACTACAATTCTTTCTCCCTTTTTTTTTTTCAGTTTCTTCTATAGCTGTTCAGATTGCTTCTCATCAATGTGAGATTTTTCTGGATTGCTGTCACTGGGTTATATGCTCTCTTAATGTTTTCCATTGTTTCTTCTGTCATTTGCATCTTCTCTAACTGTTCAAATAACTCCGCATCAACATATTTCTTCTGGTTCTCTCTATCTGGGGTATCCATTGGGTCTGTCTTTTTAGAAGGTTTATTTTGTTGGTGTGTGGTATTTTTTTTTTTTCATAATGACTGGGGCAGACTGCTGCTTTCTTGACATTGTTTGAGCCTTTTCTTAGTAGATACTAGGTTGTTGTAACTATATAATGGCCCAGGGTATGACAATGTTTTGTGAAGAACCTGTATATTGCTGCTCCTCTCTTGGGAAGAACAGTCAACCAGGAGTGGGATGACTGTAGCGCTCCTGAAACCATACCTCACCAGGCCACTTGAGCTTAAGAAATCCCACATGATGTTGCTAGACAGCATTGTTTCACCCAAAGTACCTGTGGTATTGGTGCACCTGGCTCTGGAAAGCAGGGATGGAAACTGGGTTGTCTCCAAGTAACACAGCAGTGCGTCTCCAGGCAGTGGTGACAGCAGTCTAGTGCTCTGGGTGGGATTATGATCTAAAATGGCAGCCCCTCAGCCTGGCAGGCAGTGGTTCTGTCACTGACCAGGGTGTGAGTGTGGCTGGGTTTGGGAAGTGGTGGGTGAAAGATATTCCTGGGACATCCAAAGCCACGCAAGATTTGACGTCTTTCATCAGAGTGAAGGTAAGACCCCACAAGAGGAGTGGTCCCACCAAAGGACTGCATCTTAAGAATAGATTTGAATCTCTGAACACCAATGATTGAATACCAGATGAGTTGTAGGATAATATTAAGGATATCATCCATAAAAAGAACAAAAGGTTTTTACATAGACAAAGAGAAAGAAAACACTAAATGGATGTCATAACGGAAGTGCACTACAGTGTCAAGAAGCCAATACAAAGGGAGAAACACAGAAGTAAGAGATATGAACAGGAGATTTCAAAGGACAACTCGAAAACACAAAGTATTGTAACGGAATGTGCAGAAACCCGGAGTCAGAGAATAAAAAGGGAAGAACTCCCTTGCTTTTTCGCATGCTGAAAGAATTAAAAAACAAATTAAAACCTCAAGTTGCAATGAATGATAGGGGCAAAATCTTGAATGATCCAGAAAGAATCAAAAGAAGGTGGATAGAATGCAGAGTCACTGTACCAAAAAGAATTAGTTAAAACAGAAATATTTCAAGAATTTTCTTATGATCAAAAACCTAATAAAGGAAGAAGTTCAAGCTGCACTGAAGACATTGGCATAAGGCCCCAAGAATCAATGGGATACTAAGTGACATACTTCAAGAAAGGGATGTGACCCTGCGTATGCTTACCAGTCTCTGCCCAAAAATTTGAAGGACCACTGCCTGGCCTACTGACTGGAAGAGATCCATATGTGCATACATTCCCAAGAAAGGGGATCTAACAGAATGTAGAAATAATTGAAAAGTATCACTAATATTACATGCAAGCAAAATATTGCTGGAAATAGCCCTACGGTGTTTAAAACAATACATTGAAAAAGAATTGCCACCAGTTCAAGCTGATTTTGGAAGAGGGATATCGTTGATGATGATGTCAGATGGATCCTTGCAGAAATCAGAGAATACAAGAAAAATGTCTACCAATACTTTATTGACTATGCGAAGGCATTTGACTAGGTGGATCATAACAAATTATGGCTAACATTGAAAAGAATGGAAATCTTAGAACACTTAATTGTTCTCAGGAAAAATCTATACCTAGATCTAGAATCTTTTGTTTGAATAGAGCAAGGTAACACTGAATGGTTTAAAATTAAGAAAGGTATGTGTTAGGATTGTATACTTTCTCAATATCTATTCATGTGGATGTATGCTGAAAAAAAATATTCAAGAGGTGAAAATTTCTGAAAAGAGTAGGATCAGGATCAAAGGAAGACTCATCAACAGCCTGCATTGTGCAGATGGCACACCTTTACTAGCTGAAAGAGAGGAGGACTTGAAGTGCTTGTTGCAGAAAATCAGACTATAGCCTTAGATATATATATTACATCTCAACATCAAGAAACCAAAAATTCTCACCTCTAGACCAATAATCAACATCATGCTCAATGGTGAAAAGATTGAAATTATCTTTGACAATTGTGGAATAAATCAATTGATTTTTGTCTTCCTTAGCTCCACAATCATCACACTGGTGTTAGCAGTCAGTAGATCAGGATGTGTTGCATTGGAAAAGTTCGAAGCAGGGAGGGAAGATGGCGGTGGTGGAGAGTACAGTGTGAAGAGCCATAGGAATAGCAAGCTGCATAGAGATGGGACACTAAAGAGTCCTTCACACCCCACAGAGACCGACCATTAAAGCATGATGTGAACAGGAGGAATTTGAATCAGAACTTTTGTTGACAAAATCAGTTTAGAAGCTATAACAACACAAAGCCGTGCTATGCCACGGTCCCATCACAGACCTGGCAAAAATTGGAACTGGCTACCTGAGCTATTTTGGGACTCACCTGAAAGGAAAAAGGTTAATGGAGAAATTGGCTGAATTATCTTAAGTCCCACTAAAATCTGGCTGGTCTGTTGCACGATGTGGACAGTAGGAATTTGAATCATACCTTATTGAAACGTTTAGTATTGGAACTATAAGAACACATAGTCACTGTTCGCGGACCAGCAAAAGCCTGAAGTTGCTAGCCGAGCTTCTGAGGGACCCATCTGAAAAGGGAAAGCTTAGTGGGGAAATTGGCTGAATTCTCTTAAGCCACACTAAAACCCAGTGGGTCTGTTGCATGACGTGGACAGTAGGAACTTAAATCAGAACTTTTTTTACAATTTCTTTTATTATTATTATTATTAAATTTTATTAGTTTTAATGAACATTTACAGAGAATTTGGATTTCCATTCATTCATTGCTGCACTTCTCTCCCCGCCCAGCCCTCTCCCCCCGCCCCCCAGTTCGCTCCTCTGTTTCAAAAGTAAAAGAAAGACTCCCTCCCTGGTACACAATCCCCCCACACCCCTCCCACCTCCCCAAGTACATTCCATTATGCAACCTTAATTGTGGACTCTTGTGATAACCATAATACCCTATCATACATCGCTTTTAAATTATTCAGTCCCTCATCTGTTTCAGTGCAGTATACACAATTTATCCAGTTTTTCTCAGTCTTACCCCCACCCTGATATCAGTCCCATTTTACAGCAGTGGCACCATGCAATATTTGTCCTTTTGTGACTGAGATATTTCACTCAGCATAATGTCCTCCAGGCTCACCCATTTTGAATAATATTGAATGAGTTCCTTGTTTTTCAATGCAGCATAATATTCCATTGTGTGAATATATCACAGCTTCTCTACCCATTCGTTTGTTGATGGGCACCTGGGTTGTTTCCAACTCCTTGCTATTGTGAACAGAGCTGCGATAAACATGGGTGTGCATATATCTGCTTGGATGTCAGTTATGGTCTCTTCGGGATATATTCCCAGTAGTGGAATTGCTGGGTCAAATGGTATCTCTATTTGCAACTTTTTGAGAACGCGCCATACCACCTTCCACCGTAGTTGCACCATTTTACATTCCCACCAACAGTGAATAAGGGTTCCAATTTCTCCACAACCTCGCCAGTGTTTGTTGCTTGCTGTTCTGTTAAATTTTGCTGTTGTGACTGTGGTGAGATGATATCTCATAGTTGTTTTAATTTGCATCTCTCTTAGAGCTAGGGATTTTGAACATTTCTTCATGTGCTTGTTGACCATCTGAATGTCTTCTTTGGTGAAGTGTAAATCAGAACTTTTGTTGGATTATTTAGACTCAGAACTATACGAACACAGAACCTCGGTTGGTTCCGATCTGCATTCCAGTCCACATGTGGAAGTGGCAAAAGCTGGAAGCTTCTAGCCGAGCTTCTGAGGGACCTATTTGAAAGGGGAAACGTTAGTGGAGAAATTGACTGGGTCTGTTGTGCGATGTGGACAATAGGAATTCGAATCAGAACTTTTGTTAATATAATTAGTTTAGTGACTAAAGGATTTTAAAGCTACACTGCTTTACAGAAATTTTACTGAGTCTTCAATGGTCCTGCTGGACCAGGGACCCTGCTTGGACAGGGGCTGCTGGGCAAGGGCACTGGATACTACAAGCAAAAACCAGGAGGGGCTAAAAAAAAACCAAACAACAACAAAAAAAAAAACAATCGAGGATAAAACAAATGAGGCACTAGCAGCACTGGAAAAACAAGAAACCACGATCCAAAATATGAGGTCCAATGTTTCAGATGCTGTCAACATGATGGAGGGACACTAAACAGACTTGAAGAGATAGAACACAGAACCAGTGAAATAGAAGACAGAATCTTCACCACTGATCTGCTAGAGCAAAAAGCAGAATAAAAAAGAAAGGAAAAAAAAGAAAATCTAAGAATAATGTGGGACACCATCAAGAGAAATAACATGTGCATCATTGGAATCCCAGAAAGGGCAGAAGCAAGTAAAGACACCGGAAAAGTTGTGGAAGAATTGCTAGAGGAAAACTTCCCAGGCATAATGAAAAATGAGAAAATATATATATATATTCAAGAAGCTGAGCAAATGCCATAGAGAATAGACCCCAAAAGAAAAACACCAAGGCATATCATAGTTAAATTTGCCAGAACCAAAGATAAGGAGAGAATCCTGAAAGCAGAGATGGAGAAACAAAGAGTAACCCACAAAGGAGAACAGATAAGATTAAGTGCCAATTTCTCAGCAGAAACCATGCGTGCAAGAAGAGAATGGAAAGACATATATCAAATACTCAAAGAATGCAACTGTCAACCAATAATACTGTACCCAGCAAAATTACCAATCAAATATGAAGAAGAGATCAAGATATTCCCAGAAAAGCAGAACCAAAGAGACCAACAAGACCAGCACTACAGGAAACACTGAGAGATGTCCTTCTTGCAGAAGTACCTCAGACAGCAGCATGGACCAAAGTAACTAGCAACAACACCAAAAAGAATTCAACAAAATGAGAGCAATAAAACACTGCCTTTCAATAATCACACTGAATGTTTATGGTTTGAATGCACCATTGAAGAAAAGAAGAGTAGCAGATTGGATAAAAATCAATATGCATCAACATGCTGTCTACAAGATACACACCTGAAAAGAGAAGATAAAGAAAGAATAAAAATAAAAGGATGGGAAAAGATATACCAATAAAATGGCAACCAGAAAAAAGCAGAAGTAGCAATATTAATATGCAATAAAATAAATTTCAAAGTAAAAACCATCACAAAGGACAAGGAAGGTCACTATGTAATGATTAAAGGGTCAATAGAACAAGAGGACATAACAATAATAAATATCTATGCACCAAATGAAAGACCTGTAATATATATAAAGCAAATATTAACAAAACTGAAAAAGGAAATAGACAACACTATGATAGTAGCTGGAGACTTCAATACTCCTCTCTCAAGAAAAGATAAAACTACCAGAAAAAAACTGAACAAAGATGCTCAAGAATTAAACTACACAATAAAACAACTTGACCACATAGATATTTATAGGCTAATGCACCTGCAAAAAATTCAGTATACCTTCTTCAAGGTGCAGGGAACTTTCTCCAGAATAGATCACATTTTAGGTCACAAGGCAAGCATCAATATATTAAAAAACATAGAAATAATAAAAAGCATTTTCTCAGACCATAATGCTACAAAATTAGACCTTAATAACCAGAAGATAAAGGAGAAAAAAACATACATCTGGAAGCTGAACAACACGTTGCTTGAACATGAATGGATACTACAAGAAATAAAAAATGAAATAAAAAAGTTTCTTGAGACAAATGACAATGAAAACACCACTTACCAAACCTCTGGGAAACAGCCAAAGCAGTAATCAGAGATCAATTTATAGCAATAAGCAAACACATCAAAAGGCAGGAAAGGACTCTCTAACCCAACATCTCCAGCAAATTGAAAAAGAATAACAAGAAAATGGAACACCCTCAAAAAGAACGTAAATGATAAAAATTAGAGCAGAAATAAATGAAACAGAAAACCAAGAAACAATTAAACTATAAACAAAACTAGGAGTTGGTTCTTTGAAAAGGTCAACAAAATTGACAAACCCTAGCAAAACTAACAAAAGAAAAGAAGGAAAAGACACAAATAATCCAAATAAGACATAAAATGGGCAATATCACAACAGAACCAACTAAAATAAAAAGACTAATATTGGAATATTGTGAAACATTATACTCAAACAAATATGAAAACCTAGAGGAAATGGACAAATACTTAGAAATTCACAACCTACCTAAACTGACACCAACCAAAATTGAACACTTGAACAGACCCATTACAAAACAAGAAATTGAAAAGTAATAAAACAACTTCCAACCAAAAAAAGTCCTGGACCAGACAGCCTTACAAGTGAATTTTATCAAACATTCACAGAAGAACTGCTACCAATCCTACATAAACTGTTTCAGAAATTAGAAAAAGGTGGAATTCTCCCAGGCTCATTCTGTGAAGCAAACATATCCTTGATACCAAAGCCAGAAAAGACACCACCAAAATAGAAAACTATAGGCCAATATCTCTCATGAGAATAGATGCAAAAATCCTGAATAAAATCCTGGCCAATAGAATCCAACGATACATTAAAAAAAAATCACCATGACCAAGTGAGATTCACAATAGGGATGCAAGGATGGCTCAACATAAGAAAAATAATCAATGTTAACAAAGCAAAGAACAAGAACCACATGATCCTATCAACTGATGCAGAAAAGGCCTTTGACAAAATCCAACACTCTTTCCTGATTGAAACACTCAACAAAATAGGATTAAAGGGGAATTTCTTCAACATTGTAAAAAGTATTTATGAAAACCCAAGAGACAACATTGTTCTCAATGGAGAGAGGTTAAAGGCATTCCCTTCAAGAACAGGAACTAGGCAAGAATGTCACTATCACCTCCCCTATTCAATGTTGTATTGGAAGTCTTGGTGATAGCAATAAGACAAAAGAAGGAAATAAGAGGAATTCAAATTGGCAAAGAGGATTAAAATTATCTCTCTATGCAGATGATATGATAGTATATTTAGAAAACTCTAAAGGCTAAGCAAGAAAACTATTGGACATAGTTGACCAATTCAGCAAAGTAGCAGGATACAAGATCAACATACAAAAATCAGTTGGATTTCTCTACAGTGACAAAGAGAACACAGAGCCGAAGCTAAGAAAAACAATATCCTTCACAATAGCTAACCATGAGATTAAATACTCGGGAGTAAATCTAACCAGAACCACAAAGGATTTATTCAAAGAAAATTACAAAGCATTACTACAAGAAACAAAAAGAGACCTGGAGAAGTGTTAGAATATCCCTTGCTCATGGATAGGAATACTCAATATTGTTAAAATGGCAATACTACCAAAGGCAATTTACACGTTCAATACAATCCCAATACAAATACCAATCCTATTCATCAATGAGATGGAAAAGGTAATCTCCAGTTTCATTTAGAATGCAAAGAAGCCCTGAATAAGCAAAGCACTCCTCAAAAATAGAAAAAAGGCAGGAGGCATCTTACTTCCTGATTTCAAATCCTACTACACTGCCGTGGTGGTTAAGACAGCATGGTACTAGTACAACAACAGATTCATAGATCAATGTAATAGAATTGAGAACCCAGAAATCAGCCCATCTACCTATGGTCAACTGATTTTTTACAAGGAGGTGAACTCATTAAACAGGGAAATGACCAGCTTTTTAACAAATGGTGCTGGCAAAATTGGAAAGCTATCTGCAGAAGACTCAAGCAAGGTCCACACCTCACTCCATATACAAAAACCAATTCAAGTTGGATCATGGACCTAGGACTACAACTGAGGACTATAAACTTCATTAAAGAAAATCTTGGATGAACTCTAGTAGTACTACTAATCCATGACATAAACAGTCTTCCAAGTATCTGGAAAAATCTACAACCAGAGAAGATAAAATAGATGAATGGGACCTTCTAAGAATCAAATCCCTATGCACATCCAAAAACTTCTCCAACAAGGTAAAAAGGGAAGCCACAGACTGGGAAAAATTATCCGTAAAGACATGTCAGATAAGGGACTTAATTATAGAATTTATAAAATACTTGAGCACCACAATAAGATAAAAGTAAATAATCCAATTGAAAAATGGGCACAGGATGTGAACCGACACTTTACCAAAGAAGACATTCAGATGGCCAACAAGCACATGAAGAAATGTTCAAAATCCCTAGCTCTGAGAGAGATGCAAATCAAGACAACTATGAGATATCATCTCACCCCAGTAAGGATAGCAAAATTTAACAGAACAGCAAGCAAGCAACAAATGCTGACGAGGTTGTGGGGAAACGGCAACTCTTATCCACTGTTGGTGGGAGTGTAAACGGTGCAACCGTTGTGGAAAGCGGTGTGACCCTTTCTCAAAAAGCTGCAAATAGAGATACCATTTGACCCAGCAATTCCACTACTGGGAATATACACCAAAGAGACCATAACTGACATACAAGCAGATATATGTTCACTCATGTTTATTGCAGCTTTGTTCACAATAGCAAGGAGTTGGAAACAACCTAAGTGCCCATCAACAAATGAATGGTTAGAGAAGCTGTGGTATATTCATACAATGGAATACTACACTGCATTGAAAAACGAGGAACTCATGCAATATTCAAAATGGGTGACCATGGAAGACATTATGCTGAGTGAAATATTTCAGTCGCAAAAAGACAATTACTGCATGTTGCCACTGTTGTAGAAGGGGACTGATATCAGGGTTGGGGTAAGACTGAGAAAAACTGAACAAATTATGTATGCTGTAGTGAAACAGATGAGGGAGAGAACAGATTAAAAGCAATAAATGACAGGGTATTATGGTTTTCACAAGAGTCCAGAATGAAGGTTGCATAGTAGAGTGTACTCGGGGCAGGGGCCAGAGCGGCTGCGGGGGGGCGGGAGATTGTACACCAATGAAGGAATTTTTCTTTTTTCTTTTCAAAGAGAAGAGAAAACTGGAGGGGAGGGGTGGACAGGGAGAAAAGTGCAACAATGAATGAATGGAAATCCAAATCTCTGTAAATGTTCATTAAAATTAATAAAATTTTAAAAAAATTTTGAAGCAGGGATCTCTCCAAATTACTGAGGAGTAATGATGTCAATTTGAAGACTAATGTGCATCTGGTTCAAGCCACATTCTTTTCAATCATTTGATATGCATCTGGACAAGGAATGAAAATGCCAGAATTTTTGTCTTTGAGCTCTGGTATTTGAGAAGATTACCGATTATCCCATGGACTGCCAAAAGGACTAAAAGCTATGTCCTGGAGAAAGTGCATCTTGGAGGCAAAGATGACAAAGTTTTGTTTCACATACGTTATGAATATTTTCAGGAGAACATCATTCATGGAAAGGTGGCTAGGAGAAAGAAAGGAGAATCCTCAATTAGATAGATTGACACAGTAACTGTAACAGCGAGTTCACGCATGTCAGAAATGGTGAAGATGGCACAGGATAGGACAGGGTTCAGATCTATTGTTTATAGTGTGGCTATGAGCCATAATCGGCTCGAAGGCATTTAATAACAGTAAAAGCATTACAGCTAGAAAGCGTATTCTGAAAGTAGACTTTATCTGGTTCTTGTTACAGTGGCCACAGCATTCCAAGAGAACAAAGACAAAAACTGCAAGATCTAGTGCTGTCCTTTTGTGCCATTGAATCTGAACTAAATCTTAGCTGACCTTCCAGTGGGTTTTCAGAGACAGTAAATCCCATGGCAGGAGTTGTCCATG
Organism: Elephantulus edwardii; assembly: GCF_000299155.1. NCBI lineage: Eukaryota > Metazoa > Chordata > Mammalia > Macroscelidea > Macroscelididae > Elephantulus > Elephantulus edwardii. The sequence continues at coordinate 1,652,343 of NW_006400122.1, forward strand.
TTTCTACCACAAACCAGCTTCTGGATTTGAACCCCACACCTTTGAGACTACAGTGTAGCTTCTTACCTCTAGGCCATTAGAACTCCCTTCAAAATCTCTTACGGCCAGGATTCTGTGAGTTTAACTCATCCTATTTGTTGTCATGTGATCACCTTGGTTCAAAGAGGTGGAAAATGAGATTCTTTTGCAAAGAGGAAACTATAGTTATGCTACAGAGGAGCCTGTCTCCTGACATGGGAGAAATCTGTGCTCACTACACAACCTGCCACAGAAATCACATGCATCTATTTCTCATGACACCAAACACATCACCTAGGATAAGTGAATGTGCTAATAGGTATTTGTTGAAGTAAAGAAAGAAGAGTCTGTAATTAAAATCTAATGTCCGTTTTTAAAACAGACTTTGGTTTTGGATACTTTCAGAGACATTTTCTTCTAATCACTTAAATTTCTCTCCATTTAATAAACACAGACAGAAAAAGGCTGATTATTATTGTTAATAGTTGGAAATGCTAAAAATATGGTTTAGTTCAGATAAAATATTTTCAGTTCAATAACTTTCATGAATATAATATTCAAACTATCAATAAATTCAGGATAAAGTAGATTTTTGTATACTTGAGGCAAAGAAAAATCACGCACACAGATAGCATCACCTTGTATGTGTCTGTGAAATGGAAACCATTAAGAAATGTGCAAAGTATATGAGAACTCAAAGTGAGTCCTTTAAGTAAAAAAGAAAAGAGGAAGAAAGTATTGTTTCTGTGCAGTGCAGTAAATTTCATCTTGAAATAAAGTGGATTTAAATTCTAGGATTTAGAATAAGTTCAATGTCAAGCATAAGTCTGTATAGTTAGAATTCTAGTTGCCATAATAATGTCCCACCTTTTAAAATACAGAACATCATTTCATATTTCTCCTCATTAAAGGATAGATAGAACAGGGAACAGAATATTTCCAATTCCTATTATTACTGTTATTTCCATCTAAATGGTTTGTCTCCTAAACTCTTTAAGGATAATTATTCATTTCCCCGTATCTTCTTCAGAGAATTACATTTAGTTGGCCCTGTCACTGCTTTGCTGAATTAAGCTGAATTGAGCTTCTAGTTACAATTACCACTAAAAAGGTTAAGTTTTAACTTTTCCATGTAGGTTTATTCCTAAGTGTGCATTAAAAAGTAATTATTCTGGACACTTTGTAGGCATTCTTCTCTTCTACATTTAAAGGAGTATTACCCCTGACCATCAACATTTGTTGTTAGCTGATATCCAGTCAGTCCTTAACTTATACACAACAGAATGAAACACTGGCTGATTCTGTGCCATCTCTGTGACCACCTGGGAACCAGGTCATTGTGAGCCACAAGGGTTTCATGACATCAATCCCAGGTCTTAGTCCATCATAGTGCAGAAACTCTGTTGAAATCTGTTCGGCATCATTGTTGTTGTTGCTGTTTTTGTTGAGTACCATTGAGTGTGAGCCAACCCATCGCTGACTCCTCAGCAGATTTTCAGAGAAAGTTAATCGCACAGGAGAAGATGGTCCATAATTATCCCATGGAGCATCTGGCAGATTCATACTGCATACCTTTGTGTTGGCAGTGCAATTCCTTATCACTGAACCACCAGAGCTCCCTGTTCAGGATCATAGTAACACACATTTTCACTATTGGATGTATTTGATATGTTGGTTAGAATTGAACCCAAATCTCCCACATTGAAGATAAGGATTCTGCCACTGAAATTGGTAGCATGTGTTTCTCCTTTTCTAAGCAACAGACAGTACAGTGGTGACTCGTCTTGTCAGTCTGCACAGATTCAGTTGTACCTTCCATGCATCTGGCACTGTGCTATTGACAGAAAAACAGGTAGGTGTCTGGTGGCCTGGTGATAAAAAGTTGCACTGCAATCACTAGCTGCTATGCAGAAGGATGAAAAATCTCCTCCAGGGTGATTTACCACCTCTGAAAACCTACTGGAAGGTCAATTATAAGTCAATTCCAATTTGACAACATACAACAACAACTGCTCTTAGAAAATGTAAAGTTGAAAGAAAAAAGATTTACTTAAATAATAATCCAACTTCTTGGCAAGTATTGTACAGATATTTTCCTCCATTCTTTCAAGAACACTATAGTCCATTACTATGCTCACTTTGCATATACAGCAGCTAAGACTCAAAGAATTTTATGAATTTGCCAAGGACCATGCTTGTCTTAAGTGATGAAAGAGGAATTGTGACTCAAGTTCAGTGTCAAATTCTAGTCCTTTCCCTGCTTTCCTCTCCAAACACCTGGATGGCAACACATGGCAGAATATCTCAAAATATCCAAAAAATCGTGTACCAGACCTGAAAGGGAAAGAGACATCATTGTTGGTTGCCCTAATGGGGCAAGTTAGATAGGATTGTACTTCTCTTGGAAGGTAAGGGCAGACTTGAATGCATGGAGAACAAAGAAGATTAATGTAGGCATGTTAGAACCTGGTCAACCTGTGGTGGCCAGGCTATAGCTTTTTATCACTTCCCCAAACTCTGCAAGAGCTGTACTTCCTTTCTTGGTTGCATGCTTCCTCCAAATCAAATTCCCCGGTGTCTCTGAACTTCTTGGACATGCATGTTTGCTCTTTAATGTAACTTCCATGAATTTCCATATACCTCTCGTCTGTGTTTTCATGTTTTCTATTTATGTTGCCTGTCACTCAGCAGGAGCTAAGTTTTTTCCAAGCAAAGGTCTGTATTTTGTTATTAACTCCCCTCCATGCCTCATCCTGTTCTCTGTTGACACTGGACATTTGATAAATGTTACTGACAGACCAGCTCAGAGGGATGCAGTGAGGAATAAATTAAGGCAATAAAATTAATGAATGACAACCCACGAACCCACGAAAGCTTTACTGAATGATATCCTGAGTCTAAAATGGAATTATCATTGTTGTGGGATCTGTGAATTCTTTCAGTTTTTATTATTTGTCTTTATTTTCCTTTTGAACAATTTTTGCACCTTCCATTTGACATTTCTTCTCCTCCCCCTCTATTCTTTCTTATCCATTTTTTTTCCTTTCTGATTTTTGTCTTCTTTCTAGCGCCTTCTCCTTGGTAATCCTTTTGTCCTCTTCCCGTTTCATTTTTATTTTTATCAGCATAAAACATAAATACTTTAAAAATCAGATAGCAATAGTCTTATAATAATGGGCAGAATCTACTAATTCTCCCCACGTTTTTCTAAATTCTTCCTTCAAAAGCTGACAATTTCAACCACATTCAACTCTAACTTCATTCCAGAGGTACAGTTTATCATATACTCATTTCTGACAGGTGTGAAGTGATATTTGTTGCTTCTTTCAGTTCTAGTTCTTACTTAACTGAGTTGGGACTATCCCCTAGCTGACCTTCCATTGGGTTTCAAAGCTGTAAATCACACAGGAGATTGTCCATCTTTCTCCTGCAAAGCGAGAAGTGGATTTGAACTTCATGCCTTCTGGTTGCAAGTCCAGTTCCTTAGCAGTAGGCCACCAGAGATCCTTCCAGAGCTTAATTTTTATTTAGTAATCCAGAAAGCTTAACTGTACTCCCTCATAAACTTTTCTTCTTCTCAAGCATCTGCAAACACTTAAATCACGATTCGGGGCTAAAGGTAAGGTTCCAGTCCTTGGGAAATGACATCATGCTGAAAGAAGTGGAAGGTCAAAGAAGAAAAGAAAATCCTCTACACAACGTGTTGATGTAGTGACTGTAACAATGGGCTGGAGCATGCCTCAGATTGTGGGGATGGCGTAGGATAGGGGAAGGGTTAGATCTGTTGTTCATAGAATGGCTGTGAGTCATAGAGAGAGCTCTGTTGGCCTAGTGGATAGAAAGTTATGCTACCAAGCCAAAGGTGGGTAATTTGTTTTTGGTCAAACATTCTTCTAAATGGTATAGCACTGATCTGTCCATTTGCTGTACAGAGGTAATTTGTGGTTGCTGTGATGCTAAACACTGATGTGTCAAATTCAAGAATGGTTACCCATGGTGGATAGTGTTTGGTGGAGCTCCCAGATTAAAACAGGCTTGAAGCAGGAGTGGCATCCACTTCTGAAATAGCTTGCATCTGAAAACTATGAATTTAGAGAAATGATGCAAGTTATATAAATGTTCAGGTCTTTCGTTCATAGGTTCACTATGAGTTATCTATGACTCGATGCCACTTAACAACAACAACATGGATTATAGTTTACATTTTTAAAGTAAAATATTATAACACTTCCTTTTTTGTATAACTTTATGCTATCCTTCTAGTTAATAATTGCTTTTGTATGACTTTACTTTTGATGTTCTAAGGCATCCAACTACTGGTAGACTGGGCAACAGGAGCACCATATTCTTGGATGTGAGTTTTAGATTCCCAAGTTGAGTGGACTTCCTGTGGCTTTCCCCTAGAGGCTTCACCCATCCATTGAACAGAGGGTACAGGCTAACCATGCCCCTGGAACTCAGCGCCTCTAGATTTTGCTTCTGAAGCCCAAGATGGTGTAATTCTTTATCCAAATGGTCTCATGTCCCCTTCTGAGACCCTCCTCTCCACGTCCCTCCTCATAAAAGCAGCTGGTCCTGATTTGTGTGTGCCCAGTACTCAGGAGCTGGCAGGGAGCTGTTATTACCATGGTGGTCACAGACTTGCGCTAGATCCCTCATTGTAAAGTTTGTTTCTATAAAGACAGCCTTGATAATCCCATGGGACAACTCTACTCTGTCTGATAGGGTCTCCAAGGTCAGAAATAACTTGACAGCAGTGGTTTTGATTGGCTTGAGTTGGTCTATCTGTATTGCTCCTTATAGTAAAGCAATAATTAGGTTTCAGACATACCTTACAGTGATATGGCCTCGTTAACATTACACAGAAATTCTGTAAAAAGACAATTATATTCACAGGTACAGGGACTAGGATTTAACCATAACTGTGTTTTTTAGAAAGTCATTCCTAATGAATGATGACACAAAATCTCATCTCATTTACTTCAAACACATCAATTAATGCATTTGCTTGGTTTTGTTGCCTTCACTGGGCTCAATTAAGACAGCTTGTTAATGCATCCTGCTGTACAACAGTTATCCGTTACTTCTTTTTGTCATCCTTTTTAAATCTTTTTGTTGCTTCTTTGTCCTGACTCTGCTGTTCCCTGGATCTCATGCAATCTTCTTGATTTCTTTGTTTTGGTGAGAGAATGCATGAGTGATACATCACAGGTGGAAAATATTTTCTGCTTACATTAAGCTTGGTATCAAATTTGTAAGCTGGAAATTATTTTCCTACAGAATTTTTAAGGCGTTGCTTCATGATGTTCAGGCTTTCAATACTGCTGTTCAGCCATCTCATGATATTTTAATACTTAGTTCTGGACATGGGATCCATCTCTTCTCTCCAGAAACCTCTCTCAGTGGTTTCCTGGTGGTCTAGAATTTCATATTGCTGAGTTTAGTCTGGGTCTTCTTTCATTTATAGGTTGAACATTCAATTCATTCACTAGGAAAAGTATGCTCTTAGCATAGGCAATATTCTTACTTGTTAAGCTCGTTCCTCCCCGCCACCCCTCACTCTTAATGATCTTCATTTTATAAATTACTATTGTTTGAATGCTTGATTTACTGGACTTGACATCTAAATTTTTTCTAAATTATTCTTTATTTTTCTATTTGTTATTTTGTTCAACTTTCTCATCTTTCTTTGCCATTTTTACACATAATATTGGGTTCTTAGTTTCTGAGCGTTCTCCTTTGGTTCTTGTTACTGTCTTACTCTCATTTTCCCCCACTACTGATGCAGTAACTCTGAGGGTTTGTGGTGGTGGTGGTTGTTGATTGCCATTGAGTCGAGCACAACTCATAGTGACCCTATGAACAAAAGGCCTGAAGCCTTTTTATAACTATCATCATTTATCAAAGTTCATAGTTTCCAGAGGCATGGTTTTAGGAAGTGGATGTCACACTAGGTGCCATCAAATTGAGTACAACTCATAGTGACCCTATGAACAACAGATCTGAACCCTGTTCTATCTTATGCCATCCTCAAAATCTCTGACACACTTGAGTCCATTGCTGAAGTCACTGTGTCAGTCCACTTAGTTGAGGATCGTCTTCTTTTTCACCTTCCCTTCACCTTTCATGCATGATATACCTCTACAATGAACAGCCTCTCCTAGCAACATGTTCAAAGTGTGTGAGACAAATCTTTATCACCTTTACATCCAATGAGCACTATATCTGTACCCTCTCTAAGACATATCCCTTTGTTCTTTTGTCAATCCATGAGATGTTCAGTATTCTTCTCTAATACCACTATTCAAAGGCATAAATTCTTCTTCCGTCATCTTTTTTCATTGTCTAGTTCTCAGATGCATAGTAAATGATTGAAAAGACCATGGTCTGAATCAAGCATACCTTAGTCCTCAAACAAGCATCATTGCCTCTCAATAATTTGGAGAGGTTCCTGACTGCACACTTTCCCAATGTAATATGTCTCCTGATCTCCTGACTGCTGGTACCAAGCTTGTGGATCAAGTAAGTTGAAGTTGTTGACAGATTAAATCTTTTATCTATCTATTATGATATTGCCTATTGGTTAAGTGGTGAAAATTTTTGTTTTCTCGACATTGAGAAGCAATATATATTGAAGGCTGTGTAGTCTTTAATCTTCTGCAACAAGTGCTTCAAGTTCTCCTCACTTTCGGCAAACAAGGTTATGCCATCAGCATAACAAAGGTTATTGATGAATCTCCCTTTAATCCTGTTGCCAGATTCTTCATAGAGTCCAACTTCTTGAATAATTTGCTCAGCAAAGAGATTGCATAGGTATGGAGAAAGGATACAACCTTGATGTTCACCTCTCTTAATTTTAAACTATATAATTATTATTCCCTTGCTCTGTTAACCCAATAGCCTCTTGGTCTAGGTACAGGTTTCACATGAAGGTAGGGTGGTCATGGTAATTATCCTTCCTACATTTCCTCAGGTTTTTTTCTAAGTTATTTTTTTCCACTGTAAGCTTCTTTGGACTTTCTCTATTGGAAACTTTCCTCAAATGTCGATAATCCTTGCCCAAAACAAGAACACATCCTTAAGAGTTTGAGCCCTAAAAATCTCTCAGGCATTACTGTTTATGGAGAGGAGGGGATTGTCCACATGGTGAACTTCACAGCGGCCTGACATGGTGGCCAGCTGGCTTTTCCACGGGAGGAGCCTCAAATGTCAGTATCTTCAGGGGTTTGTTTGCGTTTTGGGGTTTTTGAGGGTATTTGTTTTGTTTTGTTTTTGTCATAAGCAGGTTCTCATCCCTAGAGGGAAATTACCCAATACTCTGGACAAAGGGTAAGGTGGCCCTTAGCTTTCTGCGAGTTCAATGAGCAGGTGACTTGCTATTTTAGGATGTAAAACTTTTCTAATTATCCCATATTGGCCCTTGACCCTAGCCTATCTGTACTTACTTGATGACCCTCAAGCCTTTCTTTTCCCAGCCTCCTCAGAGAGTAAATTGCCCTTCTTTTGCTGATTGAGTATCTGGACTTCTCAAAAACAAAACAAAGAAGCATAATCAAACTCATTGTTGTTGACTCAGACCCAACTCATCGCTAACCCTCTATTAGATTTCCGAGGCTGTAAATCTCATGAAAGGAGATTGCTTATCTTTCTCCCACAGAGTATCTGGTGGGTTCAAACCACAAGAGATGTGCAGCTTTTGGGTTAATAGTTCCACTCATTATATACCAGGCCACCTGAGCTCCCTAATCTGGGCTTCTACTTGCTCCTTTAAAGATGTTCAGAGATGATTTTGATTTTAGCCTCTGGTCGCTAATTTCATAAGTAACACAGCCTTTTTCTGGAATAAGTGGTATGAATTGGTTTGCTTCTTGCTGGCTTCCTCTTGCTGGCTTCCATGACATCAGCAGCCACTTGTTCATCAATTTACCAGCTTCCCAGGTTTGCTATTATCTCTTATTTGCTATCATATGTTGTTTTTGTTCTCTAGATTTACACATTTTAAACATCCTTTTTTCTTATGTGTTTGAAAAAAAATAGAGAATAAATATATCATAAATTCAATCTGCCATGCTTAATTGGAAGCTCTAACATGTATTTAGTTTTGTTCATATATTTGATTTTCCCACAAGTCTTATTGATGTTGTGAATTAGTATTTAAAGTGCTTATGAACTGTAATCTTTAATGCCTTAAAATTTTTTCAAGCCATCATAATTAGTAGATGCTTAATTTGTGCATACATTTGCCAATTATTACTTTATTACATGGGTTATTCTTGTTATGAGCCATCAAGTCTTATACAACTGATAAGAACCCTATGAACAACAGATCTGAACCTTGCCCTATCTTACACCATCTTCATTCTCTCTGAATTACTTGAGACCATTGCTGCAGTCACTATGTCAATCCATCCACTTCATTGAAGGTTTTCTTTTCTTTATTTGACCCTCTACCAATGATTTTGTTTTACTTTAAACTACAATCAACACCCTTGGCACAGGAGTCAAGAAATCAAAAGGTGTATTGCATTGAGAAAGTCTGCTGTCAGGGACCTCTCCAGAGTACTGAAGAGCAATGATGTCTGTATGAAGACTAAGGTGCACCTGACTCAGTCCGTGGTCTTTACAATCACTTGCTATGTATATGAAAGCTGAACAATGACTAAGGATGAGAGAAGAAGAATTTATGCCTTTGAGTTGTGGTGTTGGAGAAGAATATGGGCTGTTCCATGGACTTCCAAAAGAACAAATAGATATGTCTTAGAGAAAGTGCATCCAGAGTGTTTCTTGAAGGCAAAGACGGTAATATTCATCTCACGTACTGTGGACATGTTATTATTCCTTATGATGAGCTGCTATTCCTTACATGTTGGTTGTTGTATGCTGTCGAGTCACAACCAATGCAGAGCTGAGCTAGCAATGGATTTTCAGAGGTTGTTAATTGCATGGAAGGAGATTATTTGTTTTTCTTCAGGACACCCACATGTCTGCATTGGCAGAGCAACTATTTACCACTCAGTCACCTGAACTAGTTCAAAAAGAAGCCGAAGAAAATGAAAACTAGTCCACAGGAACCAATGAGCCTATCTCACCTAAATTAGGTATCATCTTAAGAACAGATTTCAGACATTAAACACCACTGATCAAAGACCAGAGGAATTGTGGGAGGACATCAAGGATATTATCCATAAAGAGAGAAAGAGAAAAATCATTACAAAGACACAAGAGAAAGAAAACAGATGTGAGAAGAGACTATGAAAATTGTATTATAATGTTAAGAAGCTGAAACAAAAGGAGGAAGTGTCAAAGTAGAAGAGTTGAAGAGAATATTTCAAAGGGCAGCATGAGAAGACAAAGTAAATATAATGAACTGTGCAAAGAACTAGAGTCAGAATAAAAAGGGAAGAACTTGCTTGGCATTTCTCAAGCTAAAAGAACTGAACAACTAATGCAAGCTTTGAGCAAAATTTTCAATGATCAAAGAGGCATCAAAGAGAATGGAAAAGCCAGATCATATGGAATTTCTATGTTCAGCTTTTTGAGGAAGTGCCAAACTGTCTTCCAGAGTGGTTGTATCATTTTACAATCCCACCAACAAAGTATGAGTTCCTATCTCGCCACATCCCCTCCAACATTTATTACTTTCTGTCCTGTTAAACTTTTCCACTGCTACTGGAGTGAGATAATGAAAGACCCCAAACTAGGGCTTTTCCCAGACCAGGCGCGACCCCGAGCAACTCACACCAGATCCACTCGCTGCAATCACAAGAGGCTTTATTGACAAAGCTTCGGGACGACTTGTATCTCAC
>NW_006400122.1:1667016-1678260 GCF_000299155.1 Elephantulus edwardii
GCACAGCTGGGCCTTTTTGGCTGAGGCACGATAGCCTAAAGTCTCCAGCTCTATTAGAAGCTTCTTTGTACTTTCAATGCATTCCTCTTCAGTTAGGGCGGCTAGGAGCAGATCATCTACATACTGTAACAAAGTCACCTGAGGGTTGCTGGTCCGGAACTCACTGAGGTCTCGGTGCAGGGCTTCATCAAAAAGGGTCGGCAAATGCTTGAACTCCTGAGCTAATCGACACCAGGTTAATTGTCCAGTTATCTTGGCCTCAGGGTTTTTCTATTCAAAGGCAAAGATAGCTTGGCTAGAGGGATGCAACTTTAGACAGAAAAAAGCATTTTTCAAGTCTAAGACAGAATACCATTTTCTCTCGGGTGGTAGCATGCTGAGGAGGGTGTAAGGGTTAGGAACTGTGGGGTGTATGTCCTGCACTCTCCGATTTACTTTTCTTAGATCCTGCACTGGCCGGTAGTCATTTGTCTCTGGCTTTTTCACAGGGAGGAGAGGAGTGTTCCAGGGGGATTGGCATGGTACTAGAACTTCTTGTTTTATTAACCTGAGGATGTGTGGTCGGATGCTCTCCTTGGCTTCTTTACGCATAGGATATTGTTTAACTTTAATGGGGGAGGCGTGCACTTTTAATTCTATTACTATTGGTGGAACATTTTTGGCCATACTTAACCCCCCTGTTTCTGCCTAGGCTTCTGGGAATTCTTTTAACCAATTTACGAGGTCCGAATCTTTAGCCTCTGTTTCTGGTTCATGGAGCCTATATTCTTCTTCTAGTTGAACTACTAGGGCTAGAGTGCTAGGCTTGTTGCTATCCCAGGTAACTTCAGGCCCCCTTGGAGTGAACTGAATTTGGGCTTTCCGTTTAGTTAGGAGATCTCTTCCTAAGAGTGGGGTTGGGCACTCCAGTATAACAAGAAAAGAGTGAGTCACTTGATTTTTTTCCTAAATCTATAATCCTTTCCGTGGTCCATGGGCAGAATTTTTGTCCAGTAGCTCCTAGCACCACTGACTTCTTTGTGCTAATCTTCCTCAGGGGCTGCTTCAGAACTGAATGTTGTGCCCCCGTGTCTACCAGGAAGTCAACGGGGGTCCCCCCCACAGATATAGTTACCCTAGGCTCGGGGAGGGGATCCGAGCCCCGTTTTCCATAGTCTTCATCCAGGGTGAGAATTTTTGATGGCTTATTCTTTTTCTTGGGACACTCTTTAGCCTAGTGTCCCTTGTCTTTGCAGTATGTACACTGGTCTTTGTCCAACTGCAGTTTCTTTTCATATTGCTTCGATCCTTTAGTGCCCAGGTGCCCTGTCTGTCTAGACCCTGCTCTATCTCTTTTTTTTTTTTTTTCACTCACTACTGCGGCCAAGATTTTTGTCAAATTCCTCTCTTGACGACGGTCTTGCCGGTCCTCACGTTCCTCTCTTTCTTTCTTTTCTCTCTCTGCCTTCTCTTCCTCTGTCTCTCTCTTGTGGTACACTTTCTCAGCTTCTTTCACTCCATCCCTCAATTTAAAATCTTGTAACCCCTCTATGCGCTGTAATTCTTTCCTGATGTCTGGAGCAGACTGCCCAATGAAGGCCATAACTACTGCTGCTTTCTGTCCCTCTGACGCAGGGCCAAAGGGAGTGTATCTCCTATAGACATCCATTAGTCTTTCTAGGAACACGGAGGGGGGTTCGGTAGGTCCTTGAAGGACCTCTCTTACCTTAGCCAAATTAGTGGGGCGTCGCGCAGCCCCTCTGAGACCCACTACGAGAGCCCAGCAGTAAGCGAATAGTTGCTCCCTACCTTCAGCAGTGTTATAATTTCAGTTGGGGTGAACGAGAGGAAATTCCACGTCCATGGCAGCAGGAGTTTGGACTGGTTGTCCTGCAGCATCTCGGACGTTTTTCCTGGCTTCCGTCTGAATTCTCTCTTGCTCCTCAGTAGTGAAGAGGACCTGGAGAAGTTGCTGGCAATCATCCCAGGTGGGTTGGTGAGAGAACATGAGGGACTCAATTAGTCCAATAAGCCCTGTGGGGTTATCTGAAAAGGAAGGATGGTTAGTCTTCCAATTATAGAGGTCAGCAGAGGAAAATGGCCAGTACTGGTGGGGTTGGAGTTGCCCTGGCTCTGGGGGCCCTCTGTACACTCGTAAGGGAAGAGCCACAGTGGAATCTGGGCTCTCCATACCCCTCCGACTGCGAGTCTCCCGTGCTGATCCCTGGGGGACACTTGCAGGGATGGGGGGACCGGGATCAACCTGGCCCTGATATGGGGGAGGATTGTGGCACATCTCGGGCCACTCAGGTGGATTTTCAATCTCAGGATAAATTTTGGGTGGTGCCGATGGCGCAGCTTCTGGGGCCAGAGGAACTCTGGACTCAGAAGTTCGGGTTTTTAGGGCTAATGAGCGTGGAGGGGTGGTATGTTTTTTCAAAACTCAAGGTTTTACCCACGGCGGTGGATTCTGCACTAAATCCTGCCACACAATGATGTATGGCTGTTGGTCAGGATGCATGTTTGGTCCTTCCTGGAAACAAGATCTTTAACAGCCAAAATGATTGTTAAGTCAAATGCTCTCTCTGGTGGCTAACCAACTCCCAGAGCGGGCCACTCACAGTTACAGAAGGTTTGCCAAGGTCTTTTTTTAACGTTAACAGAGAGATTATTAGCCGTGGTTCTTACTTTAGAAAAATGTCCTAAAGTCAGGGAGAGGGGAGTTGTTATATTCTGTCCTATATTAGTCGCCCACAGAACACAGCAGACACTCACAAGAAATACAAGACACACAAGAAGCTCTCTTTGCGACAACCAATTGAAAGCTGCTTCAGACGGGAGAGCCTTCTGGGCCCCTCCTCTCCGGCAGGACACTCTAAGTCCCTCAGACGGACCAGAGACTATTAAAGCCTCTGGATCTGTATTCCACTCAAAGGGACATCTCCCTAGGGCTGTGACTCGTGGTTTTTTTCAAGCACGTCTGCTTCGCCACAGTCACAAACTGAAAGTAAGCTGAAAATAAAACAGACTTACAAACACACAGGTTTGGCGGCGCTGCACAGACAAAGAAACAAAGAAATTTTAGAGGATACTCTTACCTCCAAGTGGCTGACTGGTGGGTTGTGGGGGTGGCTGCTCGATCCCGGATGAGCCCCCAAATGTAACACCCCAAACTAGGGCTTTTCCCAGACCGGCGACTCACACCAGATCCACTCGCTGCAATCACAAGAGGCTTTATTGACAAAGCTTCGGGACGACTTGTATCTCATGCAGGAGACAGGGAAGTCGACCCCGAGCCCGAAAAAGCAAGGGAATTTATACAAGGTCTAGGGGTTCTTTGGTGTGGAATTAGCTCATTGGCTCTTGGAAAAGGAGAATCAATTTTAGGTCAGTTACCTGCTGCTGACGTTATTTAAAATATGGCTTTTGCCAGTAATTGTTTTTTCAGTTTGTGGTCAGCTAGTTCCTAGAACACAAACATCCACACAAGATCAAAGGTATAGGTTCTTACAATACAGATCAAACGTATAGGTTCTTACAATACAGATCAAAGGTATAGGTTCTTACAATACAGATCAAAGGTATAGGTTCTTACAATACTTGGGTGTGGGGACATTGTTTAAAAAATTTTCCTTTCAATGGTATCTCATCGTGGTTTTGATTTGCATCTCTTTTCTTGCCAGTGATCTGGAGCATTTCTTCATGTGTCTGTCAGCCATTTGAATATCTTCCTCTATGAGCACTGCTTGGAATATATCCCAAGAAAATGAGAACTGAGATTCAAATGGAGACTTGTACACCAATGTTCATAGCAGCATTATTCACCATTGCAAGAACATGGAAACAGCCCAGATGTCCAACCCAACTACAAATGAGTAAATTGAGAAGCTGTGGTACATTCTTACAATGGAATACTATGCAACACACAAGAGCAATGATTTTATAACATACTACCTAACTTGGGAGGGACTGGAAAGTGTTATGCTGAGTGAACTAACTCAGTCCCACAAGAGCAAATACTGTATAAAACCTTTATTGTAGAATGAGTATGAGAATCCAATTGGGGGCAGGGTGGAAGAAGAGGGGTGAGAATGGGCAGGGGCAGGGGGGCTGTTAATCATAGGTTGCACAATTCACTGGGCTGGTGGGTTGAAGGAAATGTGAAGGATCTTTTGTGAAAAAAAAAACGATGTATTCAAGCATTGTAAATAAATCAGTATGTTGTTGTTGTTAAGTGCCATTGAGTCATAAACGACATAGCAAACTTATGAAAGAAAGACCTGAGCACTGTTTGTAGAGCCTCTGGAGGCAAGCCATTTCAGAAGTGAATGCCACTCCTGCTTCCAAGCTTGTTTTAATCAGGAAGCTCCACAAAACACTGTCCATCATGGTTATAAAATTTTAAAGAGAGAGAGAATGGAAGAAATACACAGAATCACTGTATCAAAAAGAATTAGTCCATACTGAAAAATGTCAGGAAGTATCATATGAGCAAAAGCCTGTAGTAAAGAAATGTGATATTTATGCTGCACTGAAGACATTGGGGGGAAAATAAGGCCCAAAGAATTAATGATAGCATTAATGATATATTTCAACTAATGGATGTAACTCTGGACATGTTCACCAGTCTATGCCAGGAAATTTGGAAGACAGCTCTTGGCTAACTGACTAGAAAGAGCCTACAATTTGTCCCCATTTCCAAGTAAGATGTTTCAACAGAATGTGGAAATGATAGAAAATTATCATTAATATATCATGCAAGCAATATATTCTAGAAAAGCATCAAAAAATAACTAGCATAGTACATTGACAGGAAACTACCAGAAGTTGAAGTTGGGTTTAGAAGAAACTGTGGCACCAGGGATATTATCGTGGATGCCAGATGGATCATGGCTGAAAGCAGAGACTACCAGAAGGATGTCTGTCTGTGTTTTACTGACTATTCGAAGGCATTTGACTATATGGATCATAAACTACGGCTAACATTGAGAATAAGAATGAGAATACTCGAACATTTAATTGTGCTCATGTGAAATCTATACCAAGATCAAGAAGCTGATGGACCAAGAGAACACTATATGGTTAAAAACAGGAAGAATGTGCATCAGGGATGTAGCCTATCACTATAACTATTCATTCAGTATACTGAGCACATGATGTGTGAAGTTGCACTCTATGAACACGAATGTGGCAATAGGATTGGAGGAAGACTCATCAATAATCTACATTGCACAGATGACACAGCCTTTCTTGCTGAAAGTGAGGAGGACTTGAAACACTTGCTACAGAAGATCAAGAACTACAGACCTCAGTATGGATTAAATCTCAAAATCAAGAAAACTAAAGTCTTCACCATTGGGCCTCCTGAAAACATCATAATAGAAGGAGAAAGGACTGAAGCTGTTAATGATTTCCTCTTGCTTGGATAAACAATCAACACCCTTGGCAGCTACAGCCAGGAGATAAAGAGATGTGTTGTATTGGGCAAGTCTGTTTTCAGGGACCACTCTAAAATGCTGAAGAGCAATATTGTCATTTTGAAGAATTTTCAGGTCTTTTCAATAACCTCCCATGCAGCAGAGAATTGAACAATAAATAAGAATGACAGAAGAAGAATTGATGCCTTTGAGTTGTAATGTTGGAGAAGAGCGCTGTATAACCCATAGACTGTGAAAGAACAAGGAGATCAGTTTTTGTTCCTTGGATGCAAAGATAATAAAGCTTTGTCTCTCATACTTAGGACATATTGTTAGGAGAGTGTATTTTTCAGAAAGGGGCATCATGCTTGGAAAGACAGGGTCAGAGAAAGAGTGGAAGAACATCCGCTGCCCTCTGCCCCAATAATATGAGAAAATGACTGGAGTGAAGGGCTCAGGTGTGTCTGTGATGATGCGGATGGCACAGGATAGGACTGGGTTCAGGACTGTTGTTTATAGGGTCACTATGAGTTATACTCAACTCGACAATACCTAACAACAACAATACTGTTTACATTGCTTAAGAAGTAAAAAGAAAAAAATATTTAAAAGATTCTTCAAAATAAGAATGCAACACTATTGATTATTGTGGCTATGTAGTGGGATTTGAAATAAAGAAGTGTAAAAATCTCTTAATTTGTTTTTCTTTAGTAGAGGTTTGCTTCATCCAGTCTCTTTCCTTTTCACATAAATTGATTGGTTGTTTCTTGTTTCTTTGAAGAATGGTATTGAGATTTGAATTGGTGTTTCATTAAATCTGTAGATTTCTTTTGGTAGTATTGTCATTATTACAATGTTAATTCTTCCTATCCATGAACATGACACATTCTTCAGTTTACATAGGTCTCTGTCTTATAGTAGTTTATGGGCTGCCAAAAGAACTAACAGATATTTTCTTGGAGAAGAACATAGTTAGAGTACTCTTTGGAGGCAAAGATAACAAAGCTTAATCAAATATACTTTGGGCCTGTTGCTTGTTATTGTTATTAGACACTCTTCCTTGGAGAGGTACATCACGTTTAGAAAGTGGAAGTTCAGTAAAAGAGAGGAAGGAAAACCTTAACCAGGTGGGTTGACACTAATTGCAACAGTGGGCTCAAGTGTGTCAGAGATGGTGAAGATGACATAGGATAGGACAGAGTTCAAATCTGTTGTTCATAGTGTCAGTATGAGTTGTATTTGACAAGATAACATCTAACAACAAAACAATAGTGTTTTGTTTATTTTCCTTATGTCCTTTATTTTTCTTATGTTTATTTACCTCATGTTATGTCCTTTGTGTCTCTGGTTAGATTTATTCTTCAGCATTTAATCTTATGGAGGGCTATTATAACTGGTATTGTTTTCTTTATTTCCTTTTTAGTGTTCTCTGTTTTTTAGAGAAATCTGACTGATTTTTGTCATTGACCTTGTATCTTGCTGTTTTGCTGAGCTGAGTAATAAGGTCCAATAATTTTTTCACTGAGTCTTTGGGATTTTTCTACTTTGTTGTTGTTAAGTGCCATCAAGTTGCAGGCAACTCATAGCGACCCTATGAAGGAGAGTCCTCAACAGTTGGTGTCTTTAATCCTCTCTCCAGGTTCATAGGGTTTCCGGAGGCAAGCTATTATGGAAGTGGATGTCACTCTATTATCATATTATCTGTAAATAGAGATAATTTTACTTCCTTTTTGCTTATTTGGATACCTCTAATTTCCTTTTCTTGCATAATTGGTCTAGCTAGGAGTTCTAATATAATGGAAGAACAGGATATAAGACTTCCTTGTCTAGTCCTTTTTCTAAAGGGCAATGACTTTGCTCTCTGTATTGACAGTGATGTCTGCTATTAGTTTTGTGTATATGCTCTCAATTATGTTGAAGAAATTCCACTTTATTCCTATTTGGTTGAATGTTTAAATCAAGAAAGGATGTTCGGTGTTGTCAAATGTCTTTTTTTCGATAAATTGAGATGATCATGTGATGCCTTTCCTTTGTTTTATTGATATAGTTTATTACATTGATTATTTGTAATTTCTTGAAATAACTTTGCATATATGCTATGAATCACCATTGACCATGTAATATTATTATTTTTTAAATGTAGTTATATTCTATTATCTCATTTATTTTTTTTTCTCATGAAGGATATCATTTGTAATTTTCTTCTTTATTAGAATTTTTACCCATTATTGATATCCGTTTCCTTGCTCTGTTCTGATGGCTGCATCCTGGTCAAAGTATAGTTTTCTCATTAGCACTATCAAGTGTTCTGGGATTCCCATTTGTCTGAGTCAGCCACAGTTTGATGTGATTCACACAGTCAAAAGCCTTTGCATAATCAATGAAACACAGATAGACATTCCTCTGGTATTCCCTGCTTTCAGCTAAGATCAAACTAACATTAGCTACAATAACCCTAGAACCATGACCCCTTTCTAAACCCAGCATGAACTTCTGGCAGTTCTCTGCTGATGTGCTGTTCCAGTAGTTTTTGTATAATCTTTTGCAGAATCTTGCTTGCTTGTGAAATCAGTGATATTGCTCTATAATTTACACACTCTGTTGGGTCACCCTTCTTTGGAATGGGAACAAATATAGATCTCATCCCGTCAGTGGGCCAGGTGGTTGTTCTCCAGATTTCTTGGCACAACTGGGTGAGCACATCTAGGGCAGCATCTGTTAGTTGAAATAAGTCAATTGGTATACCATCTATTCCTTATTTTTTGCTATTTCCTTCACAACAGCTTGAACTTCTTCCTTCTCACCATAGGCTCTTTCTCATATGTTGTTTCATGAAATTCTTCTGTGTCTGCCAATTGCTTTCGATACAGTGTCTCAGTATATTCTTTCCATCTTAATACTTCCTGGATCATTTAATATTCTACCTAAAGCATCCTTGATTATAGCAACTCAACGTTTGAACAGGGCAAGGAAATACTGCATGGTTCAAAACTGGGAAGAGTATACGCCAGAGATGTGTCCTATTTCCATATCTTTTCAACCTATATGCAAAACAAATTATCTGGTAAGGTGGGTTCTATAAGGAGAAGTGTGGCATCAGGATTGGTGGAAGATCCATCAGCAATCTGTGTTATGCAGATGGTCCACCCTGTTTGCTGAAACTGAGGAGGACCTGAAGCACTTGCTTCTGAGGGTCAGGACTGCAGCCTCCAATATGGATTGAGGCTCAATATCAAGAAGACAAAGATTTTCACCACTTGACCAGTTGGCAGCATCAGGATGGATGGTGAAGAGATTGAGATTGTTCACAGCTTTAGTTTGCTTGGCTCCGCAGTCAACACTCTTGACACCAGCAGCCAGGAAATTAAAAGGTGTATTGCCATGGGAAAGTTGGCTGTTAGGCACTTCTCCAAAGTGCTGAAGAGCAATGATGTCACTCTGGAGAATAATGTATGCCTGATATAGGCCATGGTCTTTGCAATCACTTGTTACGTGTCAGAGAGTTGAACAATGACTAGGGAGGACAGAAGGAGAATTGATGCCTTTGAGCTGTGGTGCCGGAGAAGAGTATTGAATATACCATGGACTGCTAAGAAAATAAACAGGTTTATCCTGGAGAGGGTTAAATCGGGCTGCTCCTTGAAGGCAAGGATTCTTGGGCTTCATCTGACATATGCTTGGGAGGGTGGAGGGACAGCACAGGAGGGGAAGACCCTCTATGAGGTGGATTTATTCAATAACTGGGGTAATCTGGGTGGGGGTGTCGGAGACAGTAAGATTGGCACAGGACAGAGCAGTGTTTAGGGCTGTCTTACATAGGGTCGCTCTGAGTTACAGGCGACTTGACGGCACATAACAACAACAACATCAATAACATTTATATCAGGGTTATACTTGCTTTATATAATGAGTCTGGGAGTGTTTCTTCTTCTATATTCTGTAATACTTTAAGTAGACTTGGTGATAGGTTTTCTCTGAATATTTTATAGAACTTACCAGTAGAGCTATCTGGGCTGGGGTATTTATCATATGGGAGTTTTTAAATGACATGTTTTATTTTTGTGTGTGTGTGTGTGATGGGTCAGTTCAAATGTCCTACTTTTCGTGTGTTACTTTAGGTAAGATGGTAGTTTTTAAAAATTTATGCATTTCATCTAGATTTTTTAAATTTGCTATAATTCATCACACTGTTCTATTATTATTCTTTTATTTCAGTTGACTTTATTGTGACATTGTCTATTTAATTTCTTATTTTCATTATTTGTATATTAATTTTCTTTGTTGGAGATGTAGAGTTAAGGTATTGATTTTGATTAAGTTTTTACATGTTTGTTTATTGTTATAAATTGACATTGAAGTAATATTTTTGTGTGTTCCCAAATTTTTGTATGTTATGCTTTTATTCTCATTTGTTTCATGAAATATTTTCATTTCCTCTTGTTACCCAGGTATGTTCAAGCAAGGTATTATTTAGTTACTAAGTATGTGATTTTTCCCATCTTGACCTTTCTGTTACTGATTTTTAACTTCATAATGTTGTGGTCTCAGAAGATGCTTTATGTTATTTTAATATTTTTTAAATTTATCTAGGCTTGTTTTGTTACCTAACATATGATCTAATCTGGAAAATGTGCCATGTGCACTAGAGAAGAGTGTATATTGAACTCTTGTTAAATGCAGCATTCTACACACTTCTGTGAGTTTGTGTTGGTTCTGGCCTTCATCAAGAACAGTGTATGGAAGTCACCCACTACTGTTGTGTCTATTTATTTCTTCAGATCTGTTAATATGTGTATTTTTCAACTTTATTATTTTTTTCATAGACATTAATTGAAGTTAAGTCCTTATGTTCTAATGATCCTATAGTCATTATAGGATGTTCTTCTTTATCTTCTTTGCTGGTTTTTAACTTAAAGTCTATTTCATCAGAGATTAATATTGGCATATCTGCTCTTTTTTGGTTGTTATTTGCTTGATATATCCCCCCAGTCTTTGATTATTGTTGTTGTTAGGTACCTTTGAGTTGAGTACCACTCACAATGATCCTATGAACAACAGAGCCGAACCTATGTGATCTTCATCATCTCGGACACACTTTAGTCCATTGCTAAAGTCATTATGTCAATTTATCTCATCTAGGGTCTTCATGATGTTCCTCTTCAAGGAAATAGCCTTTCTTTGTCTGACTTTAGACTCCTGTCTTAGATGTATCTCTTATAAACATCATAATTATGGGTCTTATTTTTTTTTATCCATTCTGGAACTCTTTTTCTCTTGACTGTTGTATTTATTAATCCATCCCATTTGGTGTGGTTATCCATAGGCGTGGGGTATGTTGGGGTTTTTTTCTGACATTTTGCCGCTCTGTTTTTTTGTAATGTTGTTAGTTACTTTGCTTCATCTACTTTTCTGTGCCATCTTTGCATGAAAAACTTCCTTTAGTATTTCTTGTGAAGTTGATATTATTTTCATGAATTCCCTTAATTTCTGCTTTTGTGGAAATGTTCTAATTTCATGACATATTTGATGGACAATTGTATTTTGTAAAGGTGACCCAACAGAGTGTGGAAATTATCGAACAATATCATTGATACCACATGCAAACAAGATTCTGCTGAAAATTGTCCAAAAATGTTCGAAACAATATGTCAACAGAAAACTGCCAGATGTGCAGGCTGGATTTAGAAGAGGTCATGGTACTAGGGATATTATAGCTAATGTAAGATGGATCTTGGAAGAAAGCAGAGAATACCAGAAGAATGTCTATCTGTACTTCATTGACTATGCAAAGGCTTTTGACTGTGTGGATCACAACAAGCTATGGCTGAGAAGAATGGGAATCCCAGAG
>NW_006400122.1:1678970-1680118 GCF_000299155.1 Elephantulus edwardii
CAAGGATTCTGAAGCTTTGTCTGACATACTTTGGGCATGTTGCAAGGAGGGACTGGTCCTTGGAGAGGGACATCATGTTTGGGAGAGTGGAGGGATGGCGCAGGAGAGGAAGACCTTTGATGAGATGGATCGATTCTGTGAATGGAGTGATGAGAATGAATGTGTTAGACAGCGAGGTTGGCACAGGATAGAACGGCGTTTAGAGCTCTTGTACATAGGGTTGCAAATGACTCAATGGCACATAGCAACAACAACAACAAGGAACTTTTGGTTGGCAGTTACTTTCTTTCAGAGTTTTGTATACATCAGCCCATTGGCCTCTTGCTTGTATAGTTTATGCTGAGAACTTTATAAAACACAAAGTATGTAATGAATATAGGAAACAATGTGAATAGAGAAATGTGTGAAACACAATGTATAAAATCATAACATATACAAACTATGTACACAAATCAGTATAAAAATAGCAACAATGATAATATTAATAATAATAAATGACAGAGGCAAATAAAAACTACCAGGAGAGACCATCTTAACCCAGCAGCAGTGGCAAAGTTCGATAGTGCAGCAAGCGATAAATATTGGAGAAGATGTGAAGAGACAGAAACTCTCACACATGATTGGTAGGATTGTAATATAGTACAAACATTTGGAAAGCAATTGGGCATTTCCTCAAAAAGCTGAACATAGCAATTCCATATGACTCAACTGTTCCACTGTTAAAACTATACCCCAGAGCAAACAGAAGTGAGACACAAACGGAGATTTGTACACTGATGTTAATTGCAGTGCTATTCACAATAGCAAGAAAATGCAGACAGACAAATACGCATCAACAAACAAATGGATTGAGAAATTGTGCTATATGCACATGATGGGATACTATGCAGCACTTAGGAACAATGATTTTGAAAATTACTATATATAACGTGGGAGAGGCAAGACGTACCATGCTAAGTGAAGTAACTCAGTCTCATCAGGACAAATGCAGCATACTACCATTATTGTGAAACTAGGATACCTAGTAGGATGTGTATAAATGTCTAAAGGGAATTTATTTTTTTAATTATATTTTATTAATTTTCATAAACATTTACAGAGATTTTGGGTTTCCATTCATTCATTGTTGCACTATTCTCTCTACCCTC
>NW_006400122.1:1705412-1716587 GCF_000299155.1 Elephantulus edwardii
CAGATGAGTTGTGGGAGGATATCAAGGGCATCATCCAGGAAGAGTGCAAACGGTCATTGCAAAGACAGAAGAGGAAGAAAAGACCAAAATGGATGTCAGTTAAGTAATAATTTACAAAATCATTGCTCCTGCCTGCTGCATAATATTCTATTGTGTGATTTTACCATAATTTCTCAATTCATTTGTTTGTGGTTGGACATTTGGGCTGTTTCCATGTTCTTGCAATGGTAAGTAATGCTGCTATGGACATGTGTACAAATCTCCATTTGTGCCTCAGTTCTAATTTTCCCAAACATTTGGTAATACCATCTAAGATAAGAGTCTTAACAAAAGTTTATAGAATACTCCTGGGTCTCTACAAGAAAAAATACTGAAAATGCAACTACAAAATGGGCAAAAGACATGGAAAGACATTTCATAAAGGAAGATATTCAAATGGCAAACAGACACATGAAGAAATGCTCCAAATCACTGGCAATAAGAGAGATGTAAATCAAACCCACAATGAGGTACCATCTAAATCCAATAAGAGTAGCAAAGTTGAACAGGGAAGCAAGTAATAAATATTGGAGAGGATGTGGCATGAAAGGAACTCTTACACATTGTTGATGGGACTGTAAAATGGTACAACTATTCTGGAAGGTAGTTTGGCACTTCTCAAAAAGCTGAACATAGAAATTCCATATGACCTAGGTAATCCACTACTTGGCGTATGAATCATTTTTTAAAGCAAACCTGAGTAATGAGAAGTTATATGCCCAAACAGAGAGGAGGATTAGAAACCTATGACCCAGATGTGAACATGAACTAATGATGTGGGCAAACCATGAGCACTTGGTGAGCAGGGTGAGATGCTTGGACTGCTGCAAACAATGCTGAAGGGAGCATCTCTCATCTCATTCTAGTTCCTTTGCATTCTCAGTTCAAATCCTCAAAGAACTAATTTAGAAGACAAAGTCCTTTTGCTGGAGGGTTTTTTTGTTTGTTTTGGGGTTTTTTTTGTTTGTTTTTTATCTTAGATTTGAAGAAATGTCAATATTGTCATATCATCTTAGAAAGAAAATATAAACAAAATTAAACATTTCTGACTTAAAATCACAGTGCCAGAAGCTAGAGGTAGAAAGAAAATTAAGACCTATTTGCCCATTGAATATTATACTCGTGTGTATTTATATACCTATGTGCCACGATGACTTGCTTATATAAAATAGAATGTGATAAAAGACCAACATTTACAATTAAAATATACTGATTTTTTTGTGTACTTACTACAGCAAGTCTTGGTTTGGTTTTTTTATTTATTTATTTATTTATTTTTTTTAGTAAAAGGCGAAAGATTTATTTGCTGAAGAGAAACAAGAGCATAGCAAGTCTTGTTTTAAGTTCTTTAAATGTTAAAATCCTCTGTTTTTACCAATAGTGTCATTTTAATTATAAAGATGGAAAACTTTCAGAACAAATAAATTATAAAACAGAAAACTTGATGAATCCATGGTTGGTAAATTCATATTCAACAGTCAAACTCACATTCATTCTAGCTCTTCATCATGATACTAAAGAGAGAATTTCCATGTAAATCAGTCTCATTCAATCAGACATGGTAAGCTCAGTGGCCATGGAATCTAGTATATAGTCAAAGATTTCCAAGTAATAGAACAAATTCATTTCATTGCATAGATTCTCAGCAATTCATCCTATTTACTCCTTCCTTTCTGACCTATTAGCAATCTGCTAACCACTCAATTCTAGCATCTTGGAGATTAAACTGGAATCTTTGTGCACCTGTCCATCAAATTCAGCTGACCTAGCATCAAACACAATGTCAGGTACATCACAAATTGATGAACAAATGAATGGATGTCGATAGAATTCATTCTCTTCCCCACCTGCACCCCCACCTTGGTTTGAATACTTGCTTTAGCTCTTTAGCATTGAGTCAGCACTTTTTGGTAATTAGGGATTCACTTCTCTCATACTTATCAAACTGAGATTTTTTCAAAAGGCATCCTACTTAGAGCTTGGACTACCCCAAATAACTGAGAACTTGGACTAGCTGAAAAGCAGGCTCAATTCTAAAAAGAGTGGAAAAAATACCATAAAGATTGGATAAGATGGAAAGTTCTATCTTATACAGGCTCTAGTGGCCTGGTTCATAAGAACTTGAGCTACTAACTCTACAGTCAAGTCTCTCTTGTGGTTCTAATCCACCATCAGTTCTGTGGCAGAAAGATGGGAAATATAAGTTTATGTGGTTTACAGCCTTGAAACCCATTGAAGTGTCAGCTCTGTGTCTGTTCCAACTTCAAGGTAATGAGTTGAGTTTGAGGTGTATAATATCTCTGTCATTGCCTTGAATTTGCTCAGCTGCTCCTATGCCTCTCTCTCATTGCTTCTTTAGCATGAATGTTTTAAATTATTCTTATGCCAGATTTTTAACAAAAATTAATTCCCTTTATTAACCTATATTTAAGAGTTCACTGGCAACAATTTCCATGATAAAATAAGTCCTATTTTCTTTCTCATGGCCATATGTCCTACACACTTACCAACACATTTTCCTTTATTATAATCCTGTGGCAATCATATTTTTCCATTACTGGCAATGCTCTTTATGACAATTACTTGTGAAATCACCTTTGCATTTTTAAGTTTTTACCTTCATAATAAAGGCTAAGCTGATATTTGCAATACTGAGATACCTTTAGGCTGATGGGTAGGTTGGAAAAATTACTGAGCATACCAAATACAACCTCTTCTGAACGAAAGAGATACTTGAAGACAGAAACAATGCTTAGAGTCCTATGTGAGGAACTCTTAATTGCACTTGATGTTCTTTAGGCTATGATCTTGCTTTTATTCCCCTTTCTCTTTGATTATAAGGGGGAAGAGAGAGAGAGACACTAAGAGAAAGTATGCACTAAAGAGTAAGTTTAATGTCACATGTAGATATTATTCAACTATGCAGATGGCACAACCCTGCTTGCTGAACCTGAGGAGGACCTGAAGTGCTTGCTGCAGAAGACCAAGGACTACAGCCTCCTACATGGACTGAAGCTCAACATCAAGAAAACAAAGATTCTAACCACTGAGCCAATTGGCAGCATCAGTATGGATGGTGAAGAGATTGAGATAGTTAACAGTTTTTATTTACTTGGCTCCACAGTCAACACTCTTGGTAACAGCAGCCAGGAAATCAAGAGATGAATTGCATTGGGACAGTCGGCTGTGAGGGACCTCTCAAGAGTACGGAAGAGCAACGATGTCAGACTGAAGACTAAGGTGCGCCCGATCCAGGCTATAGTCTTCACAATTACGTGCTATGCATCAGAGAGTTGGACAGTGAATAGGGTTAATAGAAAGAGAATTGATGCCTTTGAACTGTGGTGCTGGAGAAGAGTTGTTGAATATACCATGGACTGCTAGGAGAACAAACAGGGTTGACCTGGAGAGGGTGAAGACAGAATGTTCCCTGGAGTCAAGGATTCTGAAGCTTCTTCATCTGACATATTTTGGGCATGTTGCAAGGAGGGACTGGTCCTTGGAGAGGGACATCATGTTTGGCAGAGTGGAGGGGCGGCAAAGGAGAGGAAGACTTTTGATGAGATGGATCGATTCTGTGACTGGAGAGGTGGGAATAAGTGAATTTGAGATGGTTGGCACAGGATAGAAGAACGTATAGAGCTCTTGTACATAGGGTCGCTCTGAGTCGCAGGCGACTCGATGGCACATAACAACAACAACAACAATCTTGGGAACAAGCAGAATGTTGAGAGGCACACTTATTTTTGGTGAAGATAAAATGAAGTATAATGCAGGAAGAAGTGACCAAGAAGAGAGGGTATGGAAGGATGAAGAATAAGGTAGAGATGAGAAACAATGAGGGAATAACTTCTCTTCTTAGCCTTGAGCAGTTGTACATGGTGGTAGCAGGCATCTGAGCAACTGGATCTTGGAACTAACAGAGTCCTTTCAGATAGCAGTGAGGAGGGACTTTCATTTGTATGTGAAGTCATGGATTTCCCTGAACTCCTTTAGCATTACTCTAAAGTGATCTAGGTGCAGTTATCTGCTCCAACATCCTGATTTTATATGGTGAAGAGAGAATGGATTTAACTCTGTGCTATGATACCTGAACCTCACCATATTGACCCAATGGACTATGGCAAACCTCGATCCATCAGACCTCAAAAAAACTTTATTTATCATTAAGAGGACTTGGGATTTCTCTGAAGAGGGCTTCACACCTATTGGTGAGTCTAAGTCAGTGCTTGTATACCTAGGCAGCCTGGTAGGATAACAACCCTACTGTCATTAACTCAGAGTCTTGGGGAATGGACCAAAGACAGCAGTATTTTACAAAAGTCCCTGGATGATTGTGGGCACCTTAAGAAGTCAGTACTGAGGATGACTACCTTAAGCAGGTTCTATGGAGAGTAATAGAGTCAAAGAAAGCAACAAGGAGGGAATCTGCCAGGGACTTGTACAGCCTGTGTAGATAAACTTGTGCTTACTAAAATGTAGTTATAGAAGGCTTATCCCAATCACTAGGAGCCTTGATAGAGCAATGGTTAAGAATGGCTGGTTTCTTATCAAAATCTTGACAGTTCTAACTACCCACTGGTGCTATGAGGAAAAGACATGAAAATCTGCTCCCATAAGTATTTCAGGCTAGGAAACCCTATGGGACAGTTCTACTCTGTCATGAGTAGTCAGGATCTACCGGACGACCAGCAAAGAGAACAACAACAACCAGTAACTATTGATAATCTTTTATGTGTCTCAGATTATCTAAAAAGTTTGTTGTTAGGTGCCCACTCATGATAACCTGATGGGTAGGAAATTGAAACCTTGCCTTATCCTGCGCTGTTTTCGTCATCTCTGATGTGCTAGAGCCCATTGTTAACAATCACTATGTCAATTTATCTTGTCTGACCCTCCACCTTCCCCAGCTTGATGTCTTTTTTCTCCTGACAACAAGCCTAAAGCATGTGAGACAAAGTTTCATTCTTGCCTCTAAGAAGCACCTGTTTATCTTCCTTTAAGGTAGACTTCTTAGTTCTTTTGACAGTCCATGGGATATTCTGTACTCTTCTCATAGTTCAAAGGCATCAATTCTTCTCTGTCATCCTTATTCAGTGTCTAAATTTCAGATTTTTAAAATAATGAAAAGATTTTGTGGTTGTTGTTAAGTGCCACTGAGTTTAGTGTGAGTCATAGTGACCCTATGAACAGCTGACCAGAGCACTGCCCTATCCTTTAAAAACCTGATACACTAAATCCCAGTGCTGAAGTCACTATGTCAGTCCTTCTCATTGAAGGGTCTTCCTCTCCTTTGCTGACCCTCTAACTTTCTATGCATGATGTCCCTTCTAAGGAATATCTTTGGCTAGCTACATGCCAAAAGTATGAAAGATGAAACTTTTCCATCTTTGCTTTCAAGAAGCACTCTGGATGCACTGTTTCTGAAACATGTCTGTTCACTCTTTTGGTAGTCCATGAGATAGTCAGTACTTTTCTCCAGCACCACAACTCAAAAATAACAATTCTTCTGTCATTTTATTCATTATCTATCTCTGTGAAGTGTAGTAGGTGACTGAGAAACCATGGCCTGGATCTGGCCCATCTTTGTCTTCAAATTGATCTCATTGCTCTTCAGTATTTCAGAGAGATTCCTGGCAGTAGGGTACAGTTAATTTCCACTAATCATTTCTAACTTACTAGCATATTCTTACAATGTTGTATGTCATTTGATTCTTTGACTGGTGCTTCCAGAGTGTTGATTGTGGCTACAAGTGAAATGAAACCCTTGATAACTTCAATCTTTTTGTCCCCCTGTTTATTAAAATGTTTTTTATCCAGTTATCAATATTTTTATTGAAGTGAAATCTATACTAAATACTGTAGTATTTTACTTTATTCAATAAATGCAACAACCGTTACTAACAAATCATCTTAGTTATCCACCCCTGCAGTTTAGTTGTGAATTTGTTTTCAGATAATTTATTCTTTACACAGAAATTGAATTCCTCCTCTGAGTAAGGCCTATGCCAAGAGCATGGACAAAGAAATGCCCTGGCCTCAGGGCATCTATTCTAGTGAGGCAGATAGTCATGTTAAAGTCACATAATCATCTTGTTTGATTGGTTAAGTAAAGTTTGATAATTATTCAAAAAAAAAAAAGAACATGGTGCTAAGGAATGGAAAGCAAGAACTCTAGATCTATCTACACTTCCTTAGATATTTAAGATGAGGTCTGAAAGAGCCAACATTAGTTTTCCAGGCCAGAGGTCAATCTACACACATGTGCTAAAGAAGTAAAAGTCATGGTGCTATCAAGGAAGGCAGGCAGGCTAGTGAAGTTGAAAGCAAAGAGTTTGGTAGAATGGTGCTCCGAGGTCATATAGCTCCAAGAGCGTAGATGACAAGAGGTGGTGGTGGCAGCAACAAGAGGGTACTCAGGCTCCTATGAGATGATGTTGAAAAGGTAGTCAAGGCAAAATGAATAAGCAATTTTATAGGGTATGCTAAGAAACGTAGATTTAATACTAAGAACAATGGTTGGCCAGTGAAGGTTTATGTGAAGCTGCGCTGACTCTTCAAAGCAGCAGTTCTGCCTCTTCAAAGAATGACTTCTTGCCTGTTGTGCTGACAATGGATTACAGAGTTCCAAGAACTAAAGCAGAAGAGAACAGTTAAAAGGCTCTTCATTTAAGAGATACAGGCATTGTGGACTGTTGTTAGGTGCCATCAATCGAGGACAACTCATAACAACCCTATGAACAACAGCCTTGAGTCATGTCCTATCCTGTGTCACCTTCATCACCTCTGACACTCACGAGCCCATTGCTGCAATCACCGTGTCAGTTCATCTCATTGTGAGTCTTCCTCTCCTTCTCTGACCCTTCATCTTTCAAACATGATGTCCCTTTCCAAGGAATAGCCTGACCTAGCTACATGTGCAAAGATGAGAGATGAAATATTGCCATCCTTGCTGGTATGGAGCACTATGCACCTTCTCCAAGATACATGTTTATTTTTTTGACAGTCCATAGATATTCAGTACTCTTCTCCAACACCACAACTAAAAGCATCAATTTTTCTTTTCTCATCTTGTCCAGTTTTCTGATGTGTAGCAGGAAATTTAAAAGACTGTGGCTGAATCCAGTGCATCTGTCTTCAAACTGACATTATTGCTATTTTTTTATAATTGTTATTTATTTAGTTATTTTATGTGTGTACAGTCAAATTGGATCTGACTGGTACAGGAGGCGATTGTTCCTCCTTCTTCAGCAGAGCATCTGGTGGATTTGAACTGTGCACCTCTGGGATTGCAGTGACATTATTGCTATTAAGTATTTTGTAGAGTTCCCTGACAGCAGACTTGCCCAATGCAGTATATCTCCTGATTTCCTGATTGTAGTACCAAGGATGTTAATTGCCGATCCAAGCAAGAGAAAATCATTGACAGCTTCAATCTTTTCTCTTTCTTTCATGAAGTTGAGTGTATGTCTATGGCAAGGACTTTTCTTTCTTTCTTTTCTTTTCTTTTTTTTTTTTTTAACCTTCGTTTTCTTGATGTTGCGATGTAATCCATTCTGAGGACTTCTGCTGCCAGCATTTCAGGTCTTCCTCACTTCCAGCAAGCATGATTATGTTATTTGGGTAGCATATCTTGATGCCACATTCCTCTTCATATAATTCAGCTCCTCTAATTATTTGCTTGGCATACAGAATAAATAAGTATGGAGAAAGGATACATCGTTGAAAAACACTCATCTGAATCTTAACCCATACAGTGTTCCCTTTCGCTGTTCAAACAACAGCTTCTTGATCTAAGTCTAGATTCCACATAAGCACAATTAAGTGTTCTTGAATTCTTCTCTATGTCTGCCATAATTTTGTGTGATCCACACAGTCAAATGACTTTGCACAGTTAATAAAACATAATTAGACAATCTTCTGCTATTCATTGCTTTCAGCCAGGATCCATCTGCCACTCACCATGACATCTCTGGTGCCAGGACCTCTTCTAAACTTGGCTTAAACTTCTGGCAGATGAGTTTGTGGTGGAGGGAAAGAGAGCTAGACATGTTGAAAAGCTCTTAAGACGTAAAATAAAAAAGAAGTGGTAATTGAATGTGGGAGATGACAGAAGGAAGGCAAGAGGGGCAACGCTCAAGATATTCAATATGAGAATATGATTTGTGGGATGCTATTCTCTCAGACAACAAAGGCAACTCAGATGAGGAACAAAGAAAAGGCCTAGTGTGACTGAGTAGGCAGCTGGAACAGCAGGGTTTCTTTTTACTGTTTGACCCCTTATCTGAATGCACAAAACCTTCTTGATTTTACTACTTGGAATCACAAAGAAATAATTTAAATGACTTGAATTCTAGTAGCACGCTTGATCCCAGACTCTCACTCTCTCTTCTTTTGAAAACTCCAACAAGAAAAAAAAGACAAAAGTACAGTAGAAGCATACATAAATTTCAGTGTCACACAGAAGATGTTTCTGGCTTGTGAAGGATCATTTTGAGCTCGTTTATGACAGGAACACAGTGGCTCTTTAGACCTCCCCAGGCATTGCATGTCTTGACTCTGCTTCATCTTAAAGTTTCATCCAAATCCACCTTGAACTGCATCATTGAGGGAAATGTTCTCTTTGTCTTGCACAGACTTTTTTCAGAAATGTTTTATCTCCTTTACGGAAAAGAAGTCTGTGCAGTGTTGAATTAACTAAAATCCAGCAAACTGGCTTCCCTCTGCTCAACCTCTTGTGTTTTTTACTGTGGGAGAGAATCAGAAGCTCCATCTGGGTGATGGTTTACTTCCACCACCAGTGAACTAGTTAGCAATTCTCACTGTGCACATTCTCCTCACTTCTGTTGCTTGTGAGCTATTTCTCTTGTGAGTGTGTGTGTGTGTGCGTGTTTCGCATTATCTGATGTTGTATTGGGGCATACTTTCTTCCTTATTGTAAAGTACTGCAATAATACATGGCAAGAGGGAACAATTTCAAGAAACCGTTAGAAGATTTTTGGCTTCAGAATTTGCAGTTTTTATTACTTAAAAGATAAGCTAATGCTGTAATCTAATTTCTTTTAAATGTACACACACATTCACACAACTGTCAGACTCCAAGAAACTTGGAAAATACACAGTCATATTTTTCTCCCTCTTGTATCACGATGTTTTTGAAGAAACACAGTTTAGTAGGTTTAAAGATAATGGAGTAATTCTTAGTTGTACACCCAGTGATGTAGCAGAGAGCTAAGGATTAATTAGCCATATTCTGGGATGTTTTCCATACTTCTGTCTGTCTTTAAGACTGAGTGAAGAGATGGATGATATGCTTCCCACCGAGAGAGAGAGAGAGAGAGACGGATGGGGAGGGAGAGAGAGAGAAAGAGATCTTCATTTGTTTCAGGATTGGTTGGAAACCTATTTCGTTCTTTACTTTTTGGGTGGCATATACCCTGAATGGAGCCCCTCTTTTCCACTTGTTCAGAACTTGACTCTCCAAGAACAGCCATTAATGTGGAAGCTTCCTAGGGAGATCGACATAGAATAGAGTCTTCTCTGAGCTATCTCTCTTCCCCATGACAGGTTGTAAGTAACCATTACTCTTTCTCATACAAAATGAGAAGCAATGAGAGAGCCCATTTATTTCTCGGCTCTGAGTTTCTATTTCTTGATTTGAATGATCTGAGTAACAGAGATGTGGTACGCTCTGTATCCAGAAGCAGATTACCTAATAAACAAGATAGCACAAATTTACTTGTGTTTACCTACTAATTTGTAGTGAACAGTTTCTATGAGTTTCACCACTTTCAGTGAAAAATTGACAACATACTTCCAAAGAGCCATCTTTGGGGCACAGTTCTACTCTGATACACAGAGTTGCCATGAGACAATAATGGTAACTGGCAACTGTTACTCTATACACGTTACCAGATGTTCCTGAAGGAGAAAAGGAGCAAGACTATTTCCAGTTGAGAATCACTGGATAATGACAATGATGCTTTCTATTCCAAATTGCCTCATCCTACTTGAACTGTAAATCTTGAAGATTTACATCCTAATTCACACACCCTCACGATTCTCCAGTAACACCAGTGAAGGAGGATACAGATTGTAGGTGATACCTTGCTTACAGCAGTCAGCAACTATAATATTTCTATGTTGCCTTAGGATCCAGACAATTATGTAGGTGGTAAGTAGGAATCCTCCATTTCTGAATCTGAGGAAAGAGACAGATAATGGACATCAGTTTATTGTAAGCATGTTGTTGTTGTTGATTGCCTCCAAGTTGAGCACGACTCATAGAGACTTTATGAACAAAAGGTCTGAAACCCCTCTACAACTATCAACATTTATCAAAGTTCATAGAGTTTCCAGAGGCAAACTGTTTAGGAAGTGGATGCCACTCCTACTTACAAACTTGTCATGAAATGTTATTGATTGAGTCACTTGTGATGCATAGCAACCCTATGTCCAGCAGCTCTGAACTGAGCCAGTCTCACTAATTCTAACACACCAACCCCCATCACCCCAGTTACCGTATCAATCCATCTCATCCAGGGTCTCCCTCTCCTGCTCTGTCCATTCACCCTTCTAAGCAAGATGTCCTTCTCCAAGGACCAATCTCTCCTGGCCACATACAATTTTAAATACTCACATGGTAGAGAGCATTCACATTGTAAGAATGGAGACTTTGCTTTAGGAGAACTGCAGGGCCTATTTGTATCCTAGCCAAACCTCTGAGATCATTGTCAGGAGGAAATCACGCAAATGATGACTATTTAGAAAGATTACCAGTTTAATTTCCAAAGAGGACAAATGTCAAATGCTCAGCCTACAGAAAGATCTAGAACAAATATGTGACCTATAGATGCCTTCAAGTTGTGGTGCTGGAGAAGAGTCTTCGACGGCCAAGAAATTGAATTTTGTACTATCAATGATTTATT
The DNA here is from genome assembly GCF_000299155.1 of Elephantulus edwardii. Taxonomy (NCBI): domain Eukaryota; kingdom Metazoa; phylum Chordata; class Mammalia; order Macroscelidea; family Macroscelididae; genus Elephantulus; species Elephantulus edwardii. The sequence continues at coordinate 1,716,380 of NW_006400122.1, forward strand.
CATAGTAAATACAATTAATAAGAAACATAAATGCAGGTTATACACATGGACTTCACCTGATTGTATGCATAGGCATCAGATCGATTACATCTGCACAAAAAAAACCGCTGGAGAAACTCAATATCAGTTGTGAAAACTAGGACAGGAGCTGATTGTGGAACAGACCACCAACTACTCATATGCAAGTTCAAGCTGAAGCTGAGGAAAA
>NW_006400122.1:1718228-1724308 GCF_000299155.1 Elephantulus edwardii
TTTGAGCTGTGGTGCTGGAGAAGAGTATTGAATGGACTGCCAAGAAAACAAACAGATTCATCCTGGAGAGGTTTACATCAGGCTACTCCTTGGAGGCAAGGATCTGGGGCTTCGTCTGACATACTTTGGACATTTTGTAAGGAGGGACAGGTCCTTGGAGAGGGACATCATGCTTGGTACGGTGGAGGGACAGTGCAGGTTGGGAAGACCCTCTATGAGGTGGATTGATTCAGTGACTGGGGTAATCGGGATGGGTGTGTCAGAGGCCATGTGATTGGCACAGGATAAAGCAGGGTTTAGGGCTGTTGTACATAGTTGCTATGAGTCGCAAACAACTCGACGGCACATAACAACACCAACAACATATACATATATAATGAACTTTCGCTTTGCTATTCAGAAAGCAGAATATTTGGGGCTTACTTTGATGATGAGTGTGAGCAGATTTTTTTTTTTACTGTCTTGTACAGTGTAGGTACTGTTAAATGACATCAATAAATAATAATCAGAGTCTAATTGCTTTGAGACTTACCTAGTCATAACCTGTGATGTAATTAAGTGCGGAAAAACCCCAATGTTGTCTTTAACCACATCCATAAAATAATTCTCCACAGAAGCATTAGTGTTTTCCTGAATGATGGTACCTTGTGGGGCAGTTAACAATATAAATATTTTGAGCTATGGTCAGTTAAAGTCAACCCTCCTTTGGTGTGGGCTATTAAATGAACCCTGTTGAAACTATGCTGTTTTATTTCAAATAATTTTTTGTTTAATTGTAATTTTAATGAAAGTTTATAGAAAATCTAGTTTTTAATTCATTAATTATTGTACTACTCCCTCCCCTCCCCTTCCACCAGTTCACTTTTTTTAGTAATCATTCATTGTTGCACAATTACTTCCCTCCCAGACCTCTTTGCAATGTAGTTCTTATTCTTAATCATAGATTCCTTTTAAACATTTCTTTTCTTCATCTATTCCAGTGCAATGTTCACTGTCTATTCACTTTTATCCTATTCTCCTCCCAATTTCCCATGTCAAATCTGCTTTATAACAGTGATGCTATGCAGTATTCGTCCTTTTGTAACTGAGATATTTCACTCAGCATGGTGTGCTCCAGGGTCACCCCTATAATTGCAATAGGTCCTCCCGTTGTGTAATGTTTTATGATTTCATTGTTTTTTTTCAGTGCTAGCAGTATTCCATTGTATGAATATACCATAGTTTTTCTAACCATTCATTTGTTGAGTTGATGGGTTGCTTACATCTTTTTACTATTGTATATAACACAGCAATAAACATGGGTGTGCATATATCTGTTTGCATGATGGTTCTTGTTTCTTTAGAGTATATTCCCAGTAATGGCATTTCTAGGTCAAATGGTATTTCTATTTACAATTTTTGAAAAAAGTGTCTAACCTTCTTCCATAGTGGTTGCAGCATTTTACACTCCCACCAGCAGTGAATAGATGTTCCAATTTCTCCACAACCTTGCCAGCATTTACTCTTTGCTGTTTTGTTGAACTTTGTTATTATTGCTGGGGTTAGATGATATCTCATAGTTGTTTTGATTTTCATGTCTCTGATAGCTAGGGACTTTGAAATTTTTTTTCATGTGTTTGTTTGTTATCTGAATGTCTTCTTTGGTGAAGTGTCTTCATATCCTGTGCCCATTTATATTCACTCTTTTAAGAATTGATAGAGCTATGTATTTTGTTTTGCTTCTGATACCTAGACACAAGAAGGGCAGATTATGTATTCAGGAAGTGGATCCTGGCTCACTGGTTAGTGAGGAGAGGGCTGGTCTGCGCATTGTACTATAGCAAGGGCAAAGAAGCTCCTGGTCTCCATTCCTACTTGGCTTGGGCTAGGCTGAGGCCACGTAAGGTTGCCACTGGATCCTCTTATAGGATAATTTTAGAAACTCCCACATCTCTATCTTGACAGATCTGGTGCTGATATTCACAGCTCTCCAAGTTGCAGCTGTCTACCCAAACTCTCAAAGGATTTTCTTCCCTTATAGTGAAGCTAAGCATAAGTTCATTTCTGGAAAAAAAAGTAGTAAAATTTTCAGGAGCTCCTTTCCACTTCCCACACTACATGAGAATATGTTCATCTTGAAGGATGATCAAACTACTTGTTATTCCAGTCACCTTTCACTTAACAATATGGTTAGCTTCCAAGTTGAGGGAGTTACATGAAAATTGTCATTATGTGAAAATGAAGACTGACTGCGTTATTACATAATTGCCAAGCTCCTGAGAGTTGTGTTCAAGTGAAATTGACACATAACCTTAACCACAACAGCCTCACATTTGTAACTGTTAGATGTGTGCCATTAATGAAGGAAACAGCTAGCATCTTCTTAAGTGCTATAATAAAGTAAAATACCAGATAATGAGATAATCTTTAAACTAGAAGTAAGTGCATTTTCACTTGTGTGTTCTTGTTATTGTTGTTATATGCCATCAAGTTGCCTGTGACTCATAGCTATGTTATGTACAACAGCTCTGAATCCTGCTCTATCCTGAGCCAATCTTATTATCCCTGCCACACTACCCCCATTATCCCAGTCACTGAGTCAATCCATCTCATCCAGGGTCTTCATCTCCTGTGCTGCCCCTCCACCCTCTCAAGCATAATATCCCTCTCCAAGAACTGGTACCTCCTTGCAACATGCCCAAAGTCTGTCAGATGCAGCTTCAGAATCCTTGCCTCCATGGAGCTGCTTGGCTTCACCCTCTCCAGAATGAATCTGTTTGTTCTCTTAGCAGTCCATGGTATATTCCAGTCCATGGTATATTCAATACTCTTTTCCAGCATCACAGCTCAAAGACATCAATTCTCCTTCTTTCATCCCTAGTCATTGTCCAATTTTCTGATGCATAGCACATAATTACGAATACCATGGCCTGGATCAGGCACACCTAAGTCTCCAGACTGACATTGTTGCTCTTCAGTACTCTGCAAAGGTCTCTGACAGCAGACTTTCCCAATGCTTGATTTCCTGGCTGCTGGTACCAAAAGTTTTGATTGTGGAGCCAAGTAAACTAAAGCTGTTAACAATCTCAATCTCTTCACCATCTATCATGATGCTACCAATCGTTGAGCTTCAATTCATACTGAAGGCTGCAGTGTTTAACCTTCTGCAGCAAGCGCTTCAGGTCTTCCTCAATTTCAGCAAGCAAGATTGTTTCATCTGCATAAAGCAGGTTATTGATGCCAATCCTAATGCCACATTTCATTCCTCCTCATAGAGCCCTAGTGTGACATACTATATATTCTAGAAGGTGATCAGGACCAAGTACTGCCTGATTCGTGCCATAACTCAAACAGTATAATCAACAGTGAAACCTTTCTTGCATTTAATGGTTTGTTACCAGGCATCTTTTAATACACATTTAAATTTGTAATAATCCAAAAGTTTTAAGGTGTATTGGGAAAGATAAAATTGTTGAAGTTTATGACCAGAAAGAATAATGGTAACCTGAAATCCAGTCAACAAATTAGTTATATTTCTTTCAAAGAAGTTGACAAAGTAATTCTGAATATGCTGTTGCTGTTATTAGTTGCATTGAAGTCATTCCTTAGTTCTAATAACCCCGTGTAAAAAATGAAATGTTTCCTGGTCCTACAACATCTTCACAATAATTTATATGCTCATATTTATTGTGTTTTCTGAATGAATTCCAGGGGACACATCTTCTATCACTATATTGGACAATATCCTATTATGACCCATTGGTTACTTTTCAGAAATAGATAACCAGACCTTTCTTGCTAGCCTATTTTAACTCTACTGGTACTTGAAATGTTGAAGACAAAGCTGTCAGAATTATAGAAACATGCAAGTGACCACAATATGATAAACTGAAATCCAGATAATGAATAAAATACGATTCAGAGTGGATCTATATGTCAAAATAGAACTATCCATTAGGGTACCTGAGGCATGCTTGTCTGCTAACCAAAAGATCAGTGGTTCAAAAACATCACAGAAAGAAGATGCATTGTCTCTTCTCTTTAAGATATACATCCTTGGACACCCAACAGAGACTTGCTTTGAGTGGGAATAAACTCCATAGCAGTGGATTTTAGAATCATTGTGGATGCAGACTGGCACATCTTGGTTAAGAGTTGAATATTTAAACACTACATCACCTGGCCCCACATTAAATATACTAGGATTGGAGGAAGACTCATTAATAACTTGCATTGTGCAGATGACAGACACAGCTTCACTTGCAACAAAGGAAAAATACTCAAAGCATGCACTAAAAATTATTGTGAACCCTGCTGTTTTAGTATGTAGGGAGTTGTGTTGTTAATTCAGAGATCCATACCTCTCTCACAGTCTGGATCCATTAGTGGTTTCTTTAGAGAAAGATGGACAATCTCCTCCCATTATTTACAGACTCAGAAACTCCCTAGAGGGGTCAGCTATGAGTTGGTTCTAATTCTACAGCAATAATTTGAGTTGAATGGAATTTTTTAAAAATATTTCTTTTTATTTTATATTGGTTTACACATAAAATTCTTATACATTGTGTTTCATTTATATATATGTTTCACACATTTCTTCATTGACATCGTGTTTTATAGGATCACCCCATACATTGTTTTATAAAATTAATCACCATTGATCTGTGCCCACTATTACCCCATATTTTTAGATCCCTACTAGATCTTTCTCCATTCCTTTACCCCCTTCCTTTACTCCACAAGAAAAAGTCTGATAACCCAATTATAAAACAGGCAAAAGACATGGAAAGAATTTTCAGAGTAAGATTTTCAAATGGCAAACAGACACATGAAGAAATGCTCCAAATCACTGGCAATAAGATGCAAATCAAACCCGCAATGAGGTACCATCTCACTCTAGTAAGAGTGGAAAAGTTTAACAGAGTAGCAAGCAATAGAAACTGGAGAGGATGTCACAGGAAAGGAACTCTTATACATTGTTGGTGAGATTGCAAAATGGCACAACCATTCTGGAAGGCAGTTTGGTGCTTCCTCAAAAAGCTGAACATAGAAATTCCCTATGACCCAGCTATTCCACTACTTGTAATCTACCCTGAGAAAAAATAACTGAGGTACACATGGAGATTTGTACACCAATGTTCATAGCAGCATTATACACCATTGCAAGAACATGGAAACAGCCTAAATGTCCAACCACAAATGAATGGATTATGGTACATTCACACAATGGAATACTATGCAGCTCGCAGGAGCAATACTTTGCAAATTAATACCTAACTTGGGAGGGACTGGAGAGCATGATGCTGAGTGAACTAACTCAGTCACATAAGGATAAATATTGTATAAAAAATATTGTAGAATGAGTATAAGGATCCAGGAGGGGTGAGAAAGGCGGGAAGCAGAGGGATGTGGAGTGCGCAGTGGGAAAGGGGGATTAATCATTAGGTTGTACAATTTGATGGGTGGCAGGGTGAGGAAAATTTGAAAGAATTTGTTCAAATTTGTATTTGAATTTTGTAAATAAGCTAGTAGAAAAATTAAAAAAATTTAAAAAGAAGAAATTAATGGAATTTTTTTTAAGACCAAAGACTACAGCCTACAATATGGATTGCATCTCAACATCAAGAAAACAAAAATCATCACAAATAGGACAGTAGGGGAAATCATGACAAATGGAGAAAAGATTGATATCATCAAAGATTTTATTTTATTTGGATCCATAAACAATATGCTTGGTAGAAACAGTCAAGAATTTAAAACAAACAAACAAAAAAAATGCAACATGTTGCAGTGGGTAGAGGTGCTGTCTGTTAAGGACTTCTCTAAAATACTAAAGAGCAAGAATGTCAATCTAAAGACCAAGGTGCATGTGATTTAAGTCATAATGTTTTCCACTGCTTCATATCTTTTGTCTCACATATTTGGGGCAGGTTGTCAGGAGGTAGCATCTTTGGGAGTAAAAAGACATCAGGCTGGGCAAGGTAGAGAGTCAGGGAAAGAGAGATCCTTAGCAAGATAGATGGATAGGTATATAGATAGAGAGATATATTTTGATATTGATTGATATGTAGATTGATATTGATATATTAGATATAGATTGA
>NW_006400122.1:1734338-1740550 GCF_000299155.1 Elephantulus edwardii
TATTTTGCTTTGTCATTCCGAGCAGCCTTTTGGAATCTTCTGTTCAGCTCTTTAGTATCTTGAATTCTTCCTTGTGCTTTGGCTTCTCTACGCTCCTTAGGAAAAACAAAAATGAAGTGGGATACATAGAACTCCCTGCTCTCAAAACCTACTCAACAGCTGTAAATACCAAAACAAAATGTTGTTGTTCTTTTGTACTATAGAGTCGAAACCTACCCATAGCTGACCCTGCAGTGGGTTTTCGGAGGCAGTTAATGGAATGAGAGGAAATTGTCTATCCTTCTCCAGGGAGCAGGTGGTAGCTTCAAACTGCATGCCTTTGGGATTGCAGCACAGTTTCTTGCCACTAGGCCACCAGAACTCCCTGGTACAATTACAAACCTATAAAACACTGAAACCGTATTGAGAACCCAGAAATTAACCTATCTACCTATGGTTATCTGATTTTCGACAAGGAAATAAAACCTATCAAATGGGGAAATGACCACCTGTTCAACAAATGGTGCTGGCAAAACTGGACTGCTACCTGCAGAAAGCTGAAACAGGATCCACATCTCAATTCCATACACAAAAACAAGCTCAATACCTGAGAGTAAAGCTCCAAACCATAAAGATCATAAGAGACAAAATAAAAACTTAGAAAGTCTAGCCTATGACATAAATAGACTAGAAAATAGAGCCAGGAATCTACAATCAGTAAAGGATAATATTGATGAATAAGATTCTCACTAAATCCCTGTATGAGTCAAGAACTTTATCCAATAGGGTGAAAAGGATACTTACTGACTGGGTAAAAATATTTAGCATGCCATCAGACAAGAGTCTGATAACGAAAGTTTTCAGAATCCTACAGGGCCCCCACAAGGAAAGGTCATATAATCTAATTAGAAAGTGGGCAAATGATATGTAATTTCACAGATGAAGTCATTGAGATGAGTAACAGACACATAAAAAATGCTCAAAACCACTTGCAATAAGAGAGATACAAATAAAAATCACAATGAATTACCATCTCATCCCTGTAACAGTGGCAAAGTTTAACAGGGCAGTTATAAATAAATGTTGGGGAAGATGAGGAGAGATTGGAATTCTCATGCACTGTTGGCAGGATTGCCTCTGGAAGGCAGTTTGGCATTTCCTCAAAAAGCTAAACATAGACATTCTATATGACCCAGCTATTCCACTTCTAGGAATACACTCTGGGGAGAACTTCCCTTGTCTTTTGATAACTTTGACAGTTTTGTGGAGTAGCAGGCCACTATTTTTCAAGAAGTCCCTCAACTGGGATTTGTTTGATCTTCTTATGATTGGCCTGGATTATGGATTTAGGGGAGGAAGACTACAAAGATTAAGTGTTGTTTTCATTGTACCCTATCTTATACATGCTACCCACATGATTTATCACTGTTGATGCTGACCTTTGTTATCTGGCTTCAGAACTGCTTATATCTTTTCTCCATGGTAGAGTGGTTCTTCCTGGCTTCTTTCATGCCATATTCTTTGGAAGGAAATAATTATCTTCAGTTGTCATTTAAACAGTATGCTGTAGCTTACTGAGTGTAATGTGCTTCCATAAATTATTTGGTGGAGTAGGTATGTTACAGTGAGCTCTTGATGGCTTAATGGCAAGGAATTGTGCTGCCGATGCAAAGGTTTGTGGTTTGAATTTACCAGTTGCTCCACAGGAGAAAGATGCACAATCTCTTCTGGTGTTATTTACCGCGTCGGAAAACCTGTTGGAAGGTCAGCTGTGGGTTGCTACAACAGCTACAAAAGCAGGTATGTTAAATTTTAAAAATACAGGAGGAAAGAGAAAAAAAAATATGATTAAATCCATTTGAGGAAGTCAAGAAATAAATCAAAATAATAACTTGAGCAAAGACAATAAATGAATAGGTTGTGTTCTTCGATACGGGCAAAATGTCATAACTCCATTCCAGTTAAACTTTTCCTGCTCTCCTTCAGCCTTCAGGTCTTCTGGGAAAATGAAAACATGCAAACATTTAGAAACTGTGATGCAATCCAGGTTAATTTTATTTTCTTTCTAGGATTATCCCGTTCATACATCTCTTCAATTTACTGCCAGTTGCTGCCCTCTAATAAGATTCTGACCTATAAAATGGTTCCCAAGTTTCCAGGGAGAAATGGATGTGTTTTATTTGAGGTAATGAGCCCTCCTCATTTTGTAGCTGGTGGTGAATTGTGCTCTTAACCCAAAGGCCGGATGTCTACTGATTCAACTCCACCAGAAACGAAACTCTTTGAGAGAAAGATGAGCAATCACCTCCTATTGCTATTTACAGCCTTGGAAATTCAGTGCAGTTATTATGAATCAGAACTAATGCAATAGCACTATGTTGTGAGGGGTTTTTTAGTTTTGGGGTTTGCTTTGGTTTTGGGGGTTTTTTTAGTTCTTGGAAGCAGGTATATGATGAGGAAAGTTTCTCAATAGTATACAATGTAAAATATGGTAAAATTTAGGTGATTTGCTAAAGAGCTTTATAATTATGAATCTGTCTTTACTATTCAGAAGATAAATGTGATTCTCACATTCTATGAAGGAAACCCAGGTTCGATCCCTGGTCAGTGCTCCTCAAACACAGCCACCATTCATCTGTACTAGAAGCTTGTGTGTTAGTAGGATGCTGAACAACTGTGAGCAGGGGTTCAAGATTAAGTACAGGAAGAAGAGCTGGCATCTGTCTCTGAGAATTAGCCAATGAAAACTGATGGCAGTGGCTGATCCTATTGTGAATAGGAGTAGGTTGTGTACTGTTGGCCATGAGTTAGGGACCAACATGTTGGCAAATAACAAAAATAACAAAACATTTACTGTTCAACAGAAAATTCTCTCTCAGATTTCCCCAAGGATTTCTTTTTTAATATATGAGTCTTTAGTCTTCTTAGTCTTTTTTTTTTACTTTTGACCAGCCTCTGGTACAGGAGCTCTTGCTGTGTAGTAAACCATCTCAAAGCTCGTGCCTTAAAACAGCAATCACTTTGAGTAGGTTTTGTATAAGGGTCTTGTTTGGGTTTTTTGAAGATGACTTTTCAATTTTGCCAACACCGTTTGTTAAAGTGACTGTCCTTTCCTCACTTAACAGGTTCCTTCTCCTTGTCAAAGATCAGTTGACCATCATGAATGAGCTGATTTCTGGGTTCTTAATTCTATTCCATTGATCTATAAGTCTGTTGCTGTTCCAGTACCATGCTGTCTTGATCACCACACCTGTGTAGAAAAGGATTTGAGACGAGGGAGTGTGGCACCACTTACCTTGTTTCTCTTTTTTCAGTAGTGTTTTGCTTATTTGAGGCCTCTTTCCACTCCAGATAAATTTGAAAATTGCCTTTTATATCTCATTGAAGAGCGGTATTGATATCTTTATTGAGATTGCATTGAACTTGTAGATTGTCTTTGGTACAATAGTTATTTTCATCATATTGAATCGTCCTATCCATGAGCATGGTATACCTTTCCAAATGCTAAGGGGGCTATCTCAGTCACAAAAGGATAAATACTGCTGTTATTAAGTAGGATAGACATGGGGGGTTAGGGAAGAAAGGGGAGGAAGTGGATAGATCATGAACATTGCATGAACAGAGGAGGGGAAGAACTCTTTGAAAAGAATATATGATTATGCATTATATGTATGAGAATAATCTAGAATAAGGGGTGCATTGTGGGATGGGCTAGGAGAGGGAGATGAAATGTGGAGGAAATGAGCAATAATAAATATAAAAAAGAGAAGAAATAATTTTTAGAAGCCATAGCAATCACTTATTGCTAATGCATTTATGGAGCTGCTAAGTTGGGTTGCCCTGGTTGGTTCTGCTTCTTGTGGAGATCTGTTAGTTGGCTGGAGAATCACTAGTCTGTAAGTCTTTCATTCTTCCTCTATATCTAGCAGTCTAGCTCAGTCATTATTTTCTCAGGGCAGTGGCAAAAAGACAAGAGGAAAATTGATAGAATATGAGATATCTTAAGAACTGGACTGGGCATTTTCCATTGTTATCTCTCTATACATGCCAGAGGTAAAAGAAAATCGAGTAGGCAAAGATGAAAGTCAAGGAGCAGTCAATATGTCCATAGTGAAGCTATCACTAATATGTAGATGCAACAGAAAGTGAAAAACTGGATGGGTACTGTCATACAACATTATCTTTCTTCATGAAACACTTTCCTTATGCTGCCTTCTTAAACAAACAAAGAAAGAAAAAACAACAAACCACAATGCCATCTTTACCTCTCACATTTTACCATTGCTTTTTAAATTCTCCTTCCTCCCCATCCATATGGGCTTTTTTTAAGACTCATCCTTTCCATTTTTATTGTCTCCACATGTCTTCTTGATCATAACATTTATATACATTCTCTAATTTCCAAATGATTCTCTCCAGTTGACAATTAGGGTATTTACTTCATTCTATTTTGAATTACCCAAGTTCATGATACGTTATCAAACTGTTATTGTTGTTGTTAAGTGTAATTGAGTCGTAGGAGTCTCATAGCAACCCTTATGAACGAAAGACCTGAACACTTTTATGATTTCCATCCTTTTTCCAGGTTCTTAGGGTTTCCAGAGGCAAGTTACTCTGTTTAACATTTCTTCCCACTGTGAACTCTGTCTCTGAAAAATAATTGGAACCATATATAATTATTTTAATGTGAAAGAAAAAAAATCAATGCAAATTTACCCTACATTTATAATATGTCTAATAATGGAAGATAATAAGTTTGTAAGAAAACTATAATAGTAAGAAAAATGTTGGAAACTATCATAGAAAAAAGTATATGTATATGTATATATATATATATATATGTAGTATGTATATGTATGTGTGTATATATATTCTAGAGATGTTTACTAGAGAAAAGTGGAGGTTTTATTTTGGTTTGTTTGGGGATTTGTATCATCCATGCTTGGATAGAAATTGGGGAGAAAATATTTAACTTGATGTAAGAAAGAAATTATTAGTAAGATGAACTGAACAGAAACAGAATGGGCTATGCATGGTTTTCAGTGTTATACATCTTCAATCTGAAATGTTTTATTTTCCCTTCTCTGAATAGTGATGATTTTCATATCAACTCTTCGAGACTTATATCAAACTTTCTGCTCACCATGAATTTTTCAACTACTCAAATGAAATTGAAGCCTCTCAACTCATTAATTTTACCTTAACTAAGTAGAGGGCTCTTTGAAAGAAGAAAATTTAGCATACATATAACTACAACCACATAACACCAAGGCATAAGATGGACAGGCAGAGTGGTTAAAACTGTGGGTTCAAACATAGCAATGTGCAGACATTCTGTTGCACGCAAGGTCCTCAACGACCCCTATCAACTGGCCAAGCATGGTTATGAATATGAAGCAGATTGAAATGTTCAGCAATCTTTACATTTCCTGGGAGTTTCATTCAAATGAACCTTTAATGGTGTCATCACTCACCATGCAAACTTCTATTTTCCTAGTCACCAAAGAAGGCCATTGAATTTAGAGAGATCTTCTAAAATGTTTTATTTACAGCTCAGGTGATGTGCTGTGTTCAGAGTACTTAATGCTGAAAGAATATGCTATCATTTGTTTATGACTGAAAATTATTTAGAGCAAAAATCAGCTTTTGAATGGAAATACAGTGCATGATATGGAGAAGCACACACTGCACCAGAGAGATACTGCTCTAGTTTGTATTCAGGTCTGCCTGTTGTCACAGTTACTGATGTAGTCCAAGCAATATCCCTCTCAAATCACACTCTGTAGACCTTCAGTGGAAATAAGCCCTGCTTCCTGCTTTATTTATCTCTATCCATGAATTAAAGGGGAGAAAAATAGCATCGATTATGCAGATAGGAAATTTTTTAACACATAAAAGAGGTTTCTAGAGAGCCCTGGTGACATAGTCTGAAGGGAATTACGCTGCATATCCAAAGACTGTGCTTTCCTGGTAATTTGAAGCCACCAGTGTCTCCATAGGAGAAAGATGGGCAAGTGAACTCTACTTGATTTATGTTGTTGTTGTAATTTGCCGTCGAGTCGTTTGCGACTCATAGTGACCCTATGCACAACAGCCCCAAACCCTGCTCTATCCTGCGCCAACCGCACCACCCCTGACACACCCATCCCGATTACCCCAGTCACCGAATCAATCCATCTCATAGAGGGTCTTCCCCTCCTGCGCTGTCCCTCCACCCTCCCAAGCATGATGTC
>NW_006400122.1:1740650-1746049 GCF_000299155.1 Elephantulus edwardii
TGCTTGAACTTGGTAGAGATCATGAAAATGGCACATGTTATGGTAAGGTTTTGATCTGTTATTTTTAGACTCACTATGAATTGTAGTCAACTGTAAGACATCTAACAACAGCAACTGCCAGTGAATTGTGTTTAACTCATAGTGATCCTCCATCAGATTTCTGAGACTGTAAATATTTTTGGCTTTTTTCTGGGCCTTTTTTTGTATTTTTTAAAAATATTTTTATTTTATATTGGTTTGCATACAAAATTCGTATACATTGTGTTTCATTTATATACACTATACTTCATTCATTTCTCTATTAACCTGTGTGTCATGGAATCATCCCAATACATTGTATTTTATAAAATTAATCACCATTGATCCCTGCCCATCATTACCCCATCTTTTCACATCGCCACTGGATCTTTCCTAATTTCTTTAACCCCTCACTCTTCCCACATAATTCTGCCCTCAAGACTCCCTCACCTCCACCTTCAGTCCCCCTCTTCCCTCCCCTTCCCCCTTTGGACTTTTGTATACATCTTACCTCTATTTTTACAATAATAGTCTTATGCAATATTTGTCCTTATGAGGCTGAGTTAGTTCACTCAGCATAATGCTCTCACCATGCAATGAGTGTTTTCTTGAAATGCTTTTCCATCTTGTCTCATTTCTTCTCCCCAAAATGATGGTTTTAAGAGCCAGACAAGTTTATTTAACAGAAAGAATATTCCATTTAAAGGAGTAACATGTATACTTTGTGCTTTATCTATCATATTTTATGCAATCAACATGTTATGGTTTTGGGTTTTTTCCAAAACCACCTTTGTTTCCTTCACATGCTATACATGCTATTTGTGTTAACAGATTTTATGTGAAAAATATTTAATATTGTTATTGTTAGTTGTTATTGAATTTGATTGGAAGTAAGAGCTAATTCATGAACTCACATCTGAGGAGATCATGCTGCTTGTGGCCCCAGTTCAAGCTGATATGACCCTCTCTCAGCATCTAGTACTCAACTGATTGGTATATGAAGCTTGATGCATAAACCTAGAAGAACTGGCTCCATGATAGTTAGATGATGCTAGCTGTGCAGAGAGCATATGTATTTGTGTTTTCCATCACTAGTTGTGAAATCATTTTCTTTAACTCTGGACAGGAAATTAGAGACATCCAGCAATCCACCATCTTATTTAAGATCATAGATGAAGAAAAATCCCAGCATGAGCTTTGGTTAGAGATTGAAAGGCAAAAATGGAAGTGCTAACCCCAATGCTAATTTAACTGTATCAAGCACTCTTGATACTTTTCCTAGTTTTCTTTTCTTTTTCCCCCCTAAAGCTTCTTAGTCGGGGAGTTAACAGAACAGACAAGCATGAAATTATTTTTCATAGTCGAAATCAGCTTTATGGAAATAAGGTTAATTTTGTTTGGTTTAGTTTAGTAATAGATGTACTCTTCATACCTCATATTCATTGAGTGCTTTTGAGCTTTTGTTACTATCGTCATCATACTACTGCTACCAGTAGACACTAACTCAGGCTCCACCCATTCAGCTGGATAATCTAGACTCTTTTCTCACTCATACTCTAGGTCATCTTACTTTGATTTTGGGAACAAATTCTTCCCCCAAAGACCAAACAATCTTGTTTCATTGCATTTACCAACATTCTTACTTGTAGACATGCTTCCAGAATTTATTACTCACTTTCTAGATTGTCATTTTCTCAGTGTGTTTAGCTGTGCTGCAATCCTGAAGGCACACAGTTCAAATTCACCAGTTGCTACGTGGGAGAAGGATTGCCTCTGAAAACTCACTGAAGGGTCAGTCATTGGTCAGTTCTGACTCGACAGTACACAATACAACAACATACTAACTTTAGGGAGCTCTGGTGGTCTAGTGGTAAGAAGTTGCTCTGCAATCCTGAAGGCATGAAGTTCGAATCCACCAACTTCTCTATGGGAGAAGGACGGGCACTCTCCTCCTGTGCAATTAAATGCCTCTGAAAACCCACTGGAGAGTTAGCTATAGATTGATTTCAACTCACCAGTATACAACATATGCCTAAATGCAGGCATGGCTGTCTCTTCTTGAACCCCGAAAAAAATTTGTAGTTCTAGTTTTCTTTTTTTCTATGGATACAAAGATAAGCCAAAATAGAAAAGAAAAAATACTTAATATACATAGGACATTACTGTTCCCAACAGTAAACAAGAGACATTGATAGTAAAGAAATTTACCCACTAATGAGCATTGATTGATTGCATATTGTTTATTTTCAGAGCTTTCAATTGGTTAGTTGATTCTTCTTTCTTCCTTCACCAAAATAATTCTATTAAACAGCTACTACGGCTGGATGCTAGTGGTTATTAGGGTTCAAACACAAATATAACATACTCCCAGCCTGATACTACTCATAATCTGAGAGTCATAGAGAGACAAATGGTCCTTTGCTATGAATTTGTTGTTTTTGTTTATTAGGTCCCAATGAATCAATTACAACATAGAGCAAACCTATGAATATCTGATTGAAGCCCTGCCTTTTGTCCATAAATTGAGTGGATTATGAGAACAAAAATGTATTGTCTCTCAATTATGAAGTCCAAATTCAAGGTGTCTTCAGGGCCATGTTCTCTCCAAAAGCTATAGGGATAAACCTTTGTTTTTTTATTTCTCGCAGCTTCTAGTAGCCTCAGGCATTCCCTGGCTTATAGCCACAGCATCACTCCATCCTCACATTTTCCCTTTGTTTTATGTTTCCTCTCTTCTCTTAAATAGAAATATCACTGAGCTTGGATTATAACTCACCCCACTCCATTTTGATCTGACACTAACTTAAGTGATAACATTATCAAAGACCCTAGAATTAAACTAGGGCACATTCTTGGGTTAGTACTTGGAACCTCTTGGAGCCGACATGATTGAGTTCATAACAAGGATATTAATAGTACATTATTGTGTGTGCAAAAACCAGACCCACTGTTATTCAGGACATTTCAGCTCATGCCAACTGCAACTACTACACAGTTGAACTGGCTCCTAGGCCCTTCGTGGCTGTAACCTTTTATAGAAGCAGATTTCCAAGTCCTTCTGTGATGCTGCTGAGCAGGGCCTGAACCAGTAATGTTTCACTTGGTAGTTGAGCACAAATGAATTATGACTCCCAGATCCTGATGTGTGCATATGTGTGTGAGTGATTTATAAACATATTTAATTGCTATAGGCAAGTTCGTTGTGATTGGTGAATATGGTTACTTTACATGGACAGGCCTGCCAGGACTGGTCTAGAGAAACAGCCTCTCATCTTCATGCTTCATGCTTGATGAAGAGAACATCTTTCACTGATTTTATTGATATTTTCTTAATAAAGTTTCAAAATTAAAGAGCCTTGATGGCACAATGGTTTAAGCTTGGGGCTGCTAAGTCATGATTAGGATATACCAGCTAGTCTTTGAGGGAGAGATAAGGTAGCCTCAGAAAGGCATACAGACTGAGAGACCCTATGAACCAGTTCTCTTCTGTTCTAAAGGACTACTTTCAGTCAGACCAATTTGATGGCAATAAACTGCAGACAGGGAGCTCTGACAGCCCAGTGGTAAGAACCTGTGCCTGCAATCCTGAATGCATACAGTTCGAATCCATCAACTGCTCTTTGGGAGGATGAGCAATCTCCTCCCATGTGATTAACTGCCTCAGAAAACCCACTGGAGGGTCATTTATGAGTCAGTTCCGACTCCACAGTACTCAACAACAACAAAACAACAAATTATGGGAAGTTCACAATCAATGTTCTGTTCTTCTCATATTCAGTCCTCAGTAAGCAGAAGGTAGGTTGAGAGTGAAGGAAATAGGACTGAAGATAATTGTCCCTTAACTGTGGTTGTCCCCTAACTGGTGGGTAGGGAGTTGCACTGCGAACTCCAAGGCATGAAGTGCAAATCTACTCGCTCTCCTTGGAAGAATGGTGAGTAATCTACTTCTGGAAAATTTACATCCTCTGAAAAACTAACTGCTAGAGGGTCAACTACGAATTCATTCCGACTCAAAGGTAATTCTTTTTTGTTAAGTTTTTCCTCTATATTTCTGCCATATATTTTGTGTATGTACCCAAATATGTAATGCCTATAAATGGCTTTCATAAGATATGCATAATTTTAGTCTATATTCTATAATTTAAACTTAACTAAAAATTCAGAAAGCAGATGAAATGCTGGAGATTGCCCTTTATCTATAGCGCAGCAGAGGAATGTGACCTTATGTTTCATGATATTGGCACAGTATCACATACATTATGCCTGCTGTCTGATGCTCAGAGTGTGAAATTCAGGTATTCTCCTCTTATAGCTAATAACAAATGAAAAGGAAACTCATCATTCTGTATTATAAGAAACTAAAGTCTTATACAAACAAAAATCCAAAAATACTTTATGATTACCTAGATAGATGAAATCAAACAGATGAACATTTATTTGCAAAGTTTACTTTTACTTTTTGTTACTCTTTTTTTCTTCAATCTCTCCCTCACTTCCCCCATTTTCTCCCTTTCTCCATCCTTCCTTCCTTCTCCTTCTTCCCTTTGTCTCCCTCCTACTTTTATTTCTTTCTTCACCTCCTTTCATCCTTCTCCCTCCTTCTCTTGTTCCATTATTACCTTTACTTCTTTCTTTTCTTACTCCTTTGTTTTTGTTTTTTTGAAACTGTGGGCCTCAGCAATTCATGTGAAGCATGTTGTTGTTATTGGATGCTTCTGAGGCAAGTATGACTCATAGTAGCTTTATGAACAACAGATCTGAAACATGCCCTATCCTGTGTTATTCTCACAATCTCTGACATTCTTGAACTCATTACTGCAGTCACTGTGTCAAGCCATCTGGTTGAGCATCTTCCTTTCTATTGCTGACCCTCCCCGTTTCCAAGCATGATGTCCCTCACCAAGGAACAGCCTCCCCTGGCAACATTCCCAAAATATATGAGATAAAGCTTCATCATCTCTGCTTCCAAGGAGCACGCTAGCTCCATTTTCTCCAAGACTTATCTGTTTGTTCTTTTTGGCAGTCTGTGGGATATTCAGTACTATTTTCCAACACCGTATCTCCAAGGCATCAATTCTTCTGTCATCTTTATTAATTGTCCAGCTCTCAGATGGATAGCAAATGATTGAAAAAAATATGACCTGAATATGATGCACCTGAATCGTCAAACTGGCATACTTGCTCCTCAATAATTTGGAGATTTCCCTGACTGAAGACTTGTATATCTTCCCATTAATAACAGCTTACTATTTTCAATGATATTGTATCTCAGTTGCATTGTTGTTGTTGTTATATGCCGTCAGGTCGCTTGCGACTCATAGCGATCCTATGTACAACAGCCCTAAACTCTGCTCTGTCTTGTGCCAATCGCACTGTCTCTG